>NW_027551943.1:0-61659 GCF_045843805.1 Urocitellus parryii | reverse complement strand
CAAACCATAGTGATAGAATTGGAACTACATTCTAGTGCCAAGTTTCAAAGAGCTAGCACAAACCGTGTTTGATTTAGAGTTCCAACTACATGTATCCATATAGGAGACAACAGAGTGAAACCTAAACATGAAAACTGTTACTGCAAAGGAACGGTTTAACCTAGAAGAACGAAATTTGGTAATCCAAGTGGGATTGGTGTACTGATCATTACCTGCCAGTATCATCAAGATTGGGTGAAAAAATGGTTGCTGAGATTTCAGGAAACTCGTAGTTTTTTACAAGCTTAGCAACCCCTTTCAATGAAAATGATTCTCGTCAGTCTCTGCTTGGGGCTACTTCAATAGGACACAAACGATAGCGATAGACCCTGGAACTACATTATTGTGCCAAGTTTCAAAGAGCTAGCATATACCGTGTTTTATTTAGAGTTCCAACTTCATGTATCCATGTAGGAGAAAACAATGTGAAACCTAAAAATGAAAACGGTTACTGCAAAGGAACGGTTTAACGATGAAGATCGAAATTTGGTGAGCCAGGTGGGATTGGTGTACTGATCATTACCTGTCAGTATCATCAAGTTTGGGTGAAAAAATGTTGCTGAGATTTCAGGAAACTCGTAGCTTTTGGAAGCTTGGAAACCCCATTCAATGAAAGTGATTCTCGTCAGTCTCTGCTTGGGCCTACTTCAGTAGGACACAAACCATAGCGATAGAACCTGGAACTACATTATTGTGCCAACTTTCAAAGAGCTACCACAAACCTTGTTTGATTTAGAGTTCCAACTACATGTATCCATATAGGATAAAACAGAGTGAAACCTAAAAATGAAAACGGTTACTGCAAAGGAACGGTTTAACCTAGAAGAACGAAATTTGGTGACCCAAGTGGGATTGGTGTACTGATCATTACCTGCCAGTATCATCAAGATTGGGTGAAAAATGTTTGCTGAGATTTCAGGAAACTCGTAGTTTTTTAGAAGCTTGGCAACCCCTTTCAATGAAAGTGATTCTCGTCAGTCCTCTGCTTGGGGCTACTTCAATAGGACACAAACCATAGCGATAGACCTGGAACTACATTCTTGTGCCAAGTTTCAAAGAGGTAGCACAAACCGTGTTTCATTTAGAGTTCCAACTACATGTATCCATATAGGAGAAAACTTTGTGAAACCTAAATATGAAAACGGTTACTGCAAAGGCATGGTTTAACCTAGAAGAACGAAATTTGGTGAGCCAAGTGCGATTGGTGTACTGATCATAACCAGCCAATATCATCAAGATTGGGCGAAAAAATGTTTGCTGAGATTTCAGTAAACTCGTAGTTTTTTGGAAGCTTCGCAACCCCTTTCAATGAAAGTGATTCTCGTCAGTCTCTGCTTGGGGCTACTTCAAGAGGACACAAACCAGAGCGATAGAACCTGGAACTACATTCTTGTGCCAAGTTTCAAAGAGCTAGCACAAACCGTGTTTGATTTAGAGTTCCAACTACATGTATCCATATAGGAGAAAACAGAGTGAAACCTAAACATGAAAGCGGATACTGCAAACGAACGGTTTAACCTAGAAGAAAGAAATTTGGTGAGCCAAGTGGGACTGGTGTACTGATCATTACCTGCAAGTATCATCAAGATTGGGTGAAAAAATGTTTGCTGAGATTTCAGGAAACGTAGTTTTTTGGAAGCTTGGCAACCCCTTTCAATGAAAGTGATTCTCGTCAGTCTCTGCTTGGGGCTACTTCAGTACGACACAAACCATAGCGACAGAACCTGGAACTACATTATTGTGCCAAGTTTCAAGAGCTAGCACAAACCGTGTTTGATTTAGAGTTCCAACTACATGTATCCATATAGGAGAAAACAGAGTGAGACCTAAAAATGAAAACGTTACTGCAAAGGAACGGTTTAACCTGGAAGAACGAAATTGGTGAGCCAAGTGGATTGGTGTACTGATCATTACCTGCCAGTATCATCAAGATTGGGTGAAAAAATGGTTGCTGAGATTTCAGGAAACTCGTAGTTTTTTGGAAGCTTGGCAACCCTTTCAATGAAATTGATTCTCGTCAGTCTCTGCTTGGGGCTACTTCGGTACGACACAAACCAGAGCGATAGAACCTGGAACTACATTCTTGTGCCAAGTTTCAAAGAGCTAGCACAAACCGTGTTTGATTTAGAGTTCCAACTACATGTATCCATATAGGAGAAAACAGAGTGAAACCTAAACATGAAAGCGGATACTGCAAACGAACGGTTTAACCTAGAAGAACGAAATTTGGTGAGCCAAGTGGGATTGGTGTACTGATCATTACCTGCAAGTATCATCAAGATTGGGTGAAAAAATGTTTGCTGAGATTTCAGGAAACTCGTAGCTTTTGGAAGCTTGGAAACCCCATTCAATGAAAGTGATTCTCGTCAGTCTCTGCTTGGGCCTACTTCAGTAGGACACAAACCATAGCGATAGAACTTGGAACTACAGTATTGTGCCAAGTTTCAAAGAGCTAGCACAAACCGTGTTTGATTTAGAGTTCCAACTACATGTATCCATATGGAGAAAACAGAGTGAAACCTAAACATGAAAACGGTTACTGCAAACGAACGGTTTAACCATGAAGATCGAAATTTGGTGAGCCAGGTGGGATTGGTGTACTGATCATTACCTGTCAGTATCATCAAGATTGGGTGAAAAAATGGTTGCTGAGATTTCAGGAAACTCGTAGTTTTTTTGGAAGCTTTGCAACCCCATTCAATGAAAGTGATTCTCGTCAGTCTCTGTTTGGGGCTACTTCAGTACGACACAAACCATAGCGATAGAACCTGGAACTACATTATTGTGCCAAGTTTCAAAGAGCTAGCACAAACCGTGTTTGATTTAGAGTTCCAAATACATATATCCATATAGGAGAAAACAAAGTGAAACCTAAAAATGAAAACGGTTACCGCAAAGGAACGGTTTAACCTAGAAGAACGAAATTATGTAAGCCAAGTGGGATTGGTGTACTGATCATTACCTGCAAGTATCATCAAGATTGGGTGAAAAAATGTTTGCTGAGATTTCAGGAAACTCGTTGTTTTTTGGAAGCTTGGCAACCCCTTTCAATGAAAGGGATTCCTCGTCAGTCTCTGCTTGGGGCTACTTCAATAGGACACAAACCATAGTGATAGAATTGGAACTACATTCTAGTGCCAAGTTTCAAAGAGCTAGCACAAACCGTGTTTGATTTAGAGTTCCAACTACATGTATCCATATAGGAGACAACAGAGTGAAACCTAAACATGAAAACTGTTACTGCAAAGGAACGGTTTAACCTAGAAGAACGAAATTTGGTAATCCAAGTGGGATTGGTGTACTGATCATTACCTGCCAGTATCATCAAGATTGGGTGAAAAAATGGTTGCTGAGATTTCAGGAAACTCGTAGTTTTTTACAAGCTTAGCAACCCCTTTCAATGAAAATGATTCTCGTCAGTCTCTGCTTGGGGCTACTTCAATAGGACACAAATGATAGCGATAGACCCTGGAACTACATTATTGTGCCAAGTTTCAAAGAGCTAGCATATACCGTGTTTTATTTAGAGTTCCAACTTCATGTATCCATGTAGGAGAAAACAATGTGAAACCTAAAAATGAAAACGGTTACTGCAAAGGAACGGTTTAACGATGAAGATCGAATTTGGTGAGCCAGGTGGGATTGTGTACTGATCATTACCTGTCAGTATCATCAAGTTTGGGTGAAAAAATGTTTGCTGAGATTTCAGGAAACTCGTAGCTTTTGGAAGCTTGGAAACCCCATTCAATGAAAGTGATTCTCGTCAGTCTCTGCTTGGGCCTACTTCAGTAGGACACAAACCATAGCGATAGAACCTGGAACTACATTATTGTGCCAACTTTCAAAGAGCTACCACAAACCTTGTTTGATTTAGAGTTCCAACTACATGTATCCATATAGGATAAAACAGAGTGAAACCTAAAAATGAAAACGGTTACTGCAAAGGAACGGTTTAACCTAGAAGAACGAAATTTGGTGACCCAAGTGGGATTGGTGTACTGATCATTACCTTGCCAGTATCATCAAGATTGGGTGAAAAAATGTTTGCTGAGATTTCAGGAAACTCGTAGTTTTTTAGAAGCTTGGCAACCCCTTTCAATGAAAGTGATTCTCGTCAGTCTCTGCTTGGGGCTACTTCAATAGGACACAAACCATAGCGATAGACCCTGGAACTACATTCTTGTGCCAAGTTTCAAAGAGGTAGCACAAACCGTGTTTCATTTAGAGTTCCAACTACATGTATCCATATAGGAGAAAACTTTGTGAAACCTAAATATGAAAACGGTTACTGCAAAGGCATGGTTTAACCTAGAAGAACGAAATTTGGTGAGCCAAGTGCGATTGGTGTACTGATCATAACCAGCCAATATCATCAAGATTGGGTGAAAAAAATGTTTGCTGAGATTTCAGTAAACTCGTAGTTTTTTGAAGCTTCGCAACCCCTTTCAATGAAAGTGATTCTCGTCAGTCTCTGCTTGGGGCTACTTCAATAGGACACAAACCATAGCGATAGAACTTGGAAATACATTCTTGTACCAAGTTTCAAAGAGCTAGCACAAACCGTGTTTGATTCAGAGTTCCAACTACATGTATCCATATAGGAGAAAACAGAGTGAAACCTAAACATGAAAGCGGATACTGCAAACGAACGGTTTAACCTAGAAGAAAGAAACTTGGTGAGCCAAGTGGGACTGGTGTACTGATCATTACCTGCAAGTATCATCAAGATTGGGTGAAAAAGTGTTTGCTGAGATTTCAGGAAACGTAGTTTTTTGGAAGCTTGGCAACCCCTTTCAATGAAAGTGATTCTCGTCAGTCTCTGCTTGGGGCTACTTCGGTACGACACAAACCATAGCGATAGAACCTGGAACTACATTCTTGTGCCAAGTTTCAAGAGCTAGCACAAACCGTGTTTGATTTAGAGTTCCAACTACATGTATCCATATAGGAGAAAACAGAGTGAAACCTACACATGAAAGCGGATACTGCAAACGAACGGTTTAAACTAGAAGAAAGAAATTTTGTGAGCCAAGTGGGACTGGTGTACTGATCATTACCTGAGAGTATCATCAAGATTGGGTGAAAAATGTTTGCTGAGATTTCAGGAAACTCGTAGTTTTTTGGAAGCTTGGCAACCCCTTTCAATGAAAGTGATTCTCGTCAGTCTCTGCTTGGGCTACTTCAAGAGGACACAAACCAGAGTGATAGAACCTGGAACTACATTCTTGTGCCAAGTTTCAAAGAGCTAGCACAAACCGTGTTTGATTTAGAGTTCCAACTACATGTATCCATATAGGAGAAAACAGAGTGAAACCTAAACATGAAAGCGGATACTGCAAACGAACGGTTTAACCTAGAAGAAAGAAATTTGGTGAGCCAAGTGGGACTGGTGTACTGATCATTACCTGCAAGTATCATCAAGATTGGGTGAAAAAATGTTTGCTGAGATTTCAGGAAACGTAGTTTTTTGGAAGCTTGGCAACCCTTTCAATGAAAGTGATTCTCGTCAGTCTCTGCTTGGGGCTACTTCAGTACGACACAAACCATAGCGACAGAACCTGGAACTACATTATTGTGCCAAGTTTCAAAGAGCTAGCACAAACCGTGTTTGATTTTAGAGTTCCAACTACATGTATCCATATAGGAGAAAACAGAGTGAGACCTAAAAATGAAAACGGTTACTGCAAAGGAACGGTTTAAACCTGGAAGAACGAAATTGGGTGAGCCAAGTGGATTGGTGTACTGATCATTACCTGCCAGTATCATCAAGATTGGGTGAAAAAATGGTTGCTGAGATTTCAGGAAACTCGTAGTTTTTTGGAAGCTTGGCAACCCCTTTCAATGAAATTGATTCTCGTCAGTCTCTGCTTGGGGCTACTTCGGTACGACACAAACCAGAGCGATAGAACCTGGAACTACATTCTTGTGCCAAGTTTCAAAGAGCTAGCACAAACCGTGTTTGATTTAGAGTTCCAACTACATGTATCCATATAGGAGAAAACAGAGTGAAACCTAAACATGAAAGCGGATACTGCAAACGAACGGTTTAACCTAGAAGAACGAAATTTGGTGAGCCAAGTGGGATTGGTGTACTGATCATTACCTGCAAGTATCATCAAGATTGGGTGAAAAAATGTTTGCTGAGATTTCAGGAAACTCGTAGCTTTTGGAAGCTTGGAAACCCCATTCAATGAAAGTGATTCTCGTCAGTCTCTGCTTGGGCCTACTTCAGTAGGACACAAACCATAGCGATAGAACTTGGAACTACAGTATTGTGCCAAGTTTCAAAGAGCTAGCACAAACCGTGTTTGATTTAGAGTTCCAACTACATGTATCCATATTGGAGAAAACAGAGTGAAACCTAAACATGAAAACGGTTACTGCAAACGAACGGTTTAACCATGAAGATCGAAATTTGGTGAGCCAGGTGGGATTGGTGTACTGATCATTACCTGTCAGTATCATCAAGATTGGGTGAAAAAAATGGTTGCTGAGATTTCAGGAAACTCGTAGTTTTTTTGGAAGCTTTGCAACCCCATTCAATGAAAGTGATTCTCGTCAGTCTCTTTTTGGGGCTACTTCAGTACGACACAAACCATAGCGATAGAACCTGGAACTACATTATTGTGCCAAGTTTCAAAGAGCTAGCACAAACCGTGTTTGATTTAGAGTTCCAAATACATATATCCATATAGGAGAAAACAAAGTGAAACCTAAAAATGAAAACGGTTACCGCAAAGGAACGGTTTAACCTAGAAGAACAGAAATTATGTAAGCCAAGTGGGATTGGTGTACTGATCATTACCTGCAAGTATCATCAAGATTGGGTGAAAAAATGTTTGCTGAGATTTCAGGAAACTCGTTGTTTTTTGGAAGCTTGGCAACCCCTTTCAATGAAAGGGATTCTCGTCAGTCTCTGCTTGGGGCTACTTCAATAGGACACAAACCATAGTGATAGAATTGGAACTACATTCTAGTGCCAAGTTTCAAAGAGCTAGCACAAACCGTGTTTGATTTAGAGTTCCAACTACATGTATCCATATAGGAGACAACAGAGTGAAACCTAAACATGAAAACTGTTACTGCAAAGGAACGGTTTAACCTAGAAGAACGAAATTTGGTAATCCAAGTGGGATTGGTGTACTGATCATTACCTGCCAGTATCATCAAGATTGGGTGAAAAAATGGTTGCTGAGATTTCAGGAAACTCGTAGGTTTTTTACAAGCTTAGCAACCCTTTCAATGAAAATGATTCTCGTCAGTCTCTGCTTGGGGCTACTTCAATAGGACACAAACGATAGCGATAGACCCTGGAACTACATTATTGTGCCAAGTTTCAAAGAGCTAGCATATACCGTGTTTTATTTAGAGTTCCAACTTCATGTATCCATGTAGGAGAAAACAATGTGAAACCTAAAAATGAAAACGGTTACTGCAAAGGAACGGTTTAACGATGAAGATCGAAATTTGGTGAGCCAGGTGGGATTGGTGTACTGATCATTACCTGTCAGTATCATCAAGTTTGGGTGAAAAAATGTTTGCTGAGATTTCAGGAAACTCGTAGCTTTTGGAAGCTTGGAAACCCCATTCAATGAAAGTGATTCTCGTCAGTCTCTGCTTGGGCCTACTTCAGTAGGACACAAACCATAGCGATAGAACCTGGAACTACATTATTGTGCCAACTTCAAAGAGCTACCACAAACCTTGTTTGATTTAGAGTTCCAACTACATGTATCCATATAGGATAAAACAGAGTGAAACCTAAAAATGAAAACGGTTACTGCAAAGGAACGGTTTAACCTAGAAGAACGAAATTTGGTGACCCAAGTCGGGATTGGTGTACTGATCATTACCTGCCAGTATCATCAAGATTGGGTGAAAAAATGTTTGCTGAGATTTCAGGAAACTCGTTAGTTTTTTAGAAGCTTGGCAACCCCTTTCAATGAAAGTGATTCTCGTCAGTCTCTGCTTGGGGCTACTTCAATAGGACACAAACCATAGCGATAGACCCTGGAACTACATTCTTGTGCCAAGTTTCAAAGAGGTAGCACAAACCGTGTTTCATTTAGAGTTCCAACTACATGTATCCATATAGGAGAAAACTTTGTGAAACCTAAAATATGAAAACGGTTACTGCAAAGGCATGGTTAACCTAGAAGAACGAAATTTGGTGAGCCAAGTGCGATTGGTGTACTGATCATAACCAGCCAATATCATTCAAGATTGGGTGAAAAAAATGTTTGCTGAGATTTCAGTAAACTCGTAGTTTTTTGGAAGCTTCGCAACCCCTTTCAATGAAAGTGATTCTCGTCAGTCTCTGCTTGGGGCTACTTCAAGAGGACACAAACCAGAGCGATAGAACCTGGAACTACATTCTTGTGCCAAGTTTCAAAGAGCTAGCACAAACCGTGTTTGATTTAGAGTTCCAACTACATGTATCCATATAGGAGAAAACAGAGTGAAACCTAAACATGAAAGCGGATACTGCAAACGAACGGTTTAACCTAGAAGAAAGAAATTTGGTGAGCCAAGTGGGACTGGTGTACTGATCATTACCTGCAAGTATCATCAAGATTGGTGAAAAAATGTTTGCTGAGATTTCAGGAAACGTAGTTTTTTGGAAGCTTGGCAACCCCTTTCAATGAAAGTGATTCTCGTCAGTCTCTGCTTGGGGCTACTTCAGTACGACACAAACCATAGGCGACAGAACCTGGAACTACATTATTGTGCCAAGTTTCAAAGAGCTAGCACAAACCGTGTTTGATTTAGAGTTCCAACTACATGTATCCATATAGGAGAAAACAGAGTGAGACCTAAAAATGAAAACGGTTACTGCAAAGGAACGGTTTAACCTGGAAGAACGAAATTGGGTGAGCCAAGTGGGATTGGTGTACTGATCATTACCTGCCAGTATCATCAAGATTGGGTGAAAAAATGGTTGCTGAGATTTCAGGAAACTCGTAGTTTTTTGAAGCTTGGCAACCCCTTTCAATGAAATTGATTCTCGTCAGTCTCTGCTTGGGGCTACTTCGGTACGACACAAACCAGAGCGATAGAACCTGGAACTACATTCTTGTGCCAAGTTTCAAAGAGCTAGCACAAACCGTGTTTGATTTAGAGTTCCAACTACATGTATCCATATAGGAGAAAACAGAGTGAAACCTAAACATGAAAGCGGATACTGCAAACGAACGGTTTAACCTAGAAGAACGAAATTTGGTGAGCCAAGTGGGATTGGTGTACTGATCATTACCTGCAAGTATCATCAAGATTGGGTGAAAAAATGTTTGCTGAGATTTCAGGAAACTCGTAGCTTTTGGAAGCTTGGAAACCCCATTCAATGAAAGTGATTCTCGTCAGTCTCTGCTTGGGCCTACTTCAGTAGGACACAAACCATAGCGATAGAACTTGGAACTACAGTATTGTGCCAAGTTTCAAAGAGCTAGCACAAACCGTGTTTGATTTAGAGTTCCAACTACATGTATCCATATTGGAGAAAACAGAGTGAAACCTAAACATGAAAACGGTTACTGCAAACGAACGGTTTAACCATGAAGATCGAAATTTGGTGAGCCAGGTGGGATTGGTGTACTGATCATTACCTGTCAGTATCATCAAGATTGGGTGAAAAAATGGTTGCTGAGATTTCAGGAAACTCGTAGTTTTTTTGGAAGCTTTGCAACCCCATTCAAATGAAAGTGATTCTCGTCAGTCTCTGTTTGGGGCTACTTCAGTACGACACAAACCATAGCGATAGAACCTGGAACTACATTATTGTGCCAAGTTTCAAAGAGCTAGCACAAACCGTGTTTGATTTAGAGTTCCAAATACATATATCCATATAGGAGAAAACAAAGTGAAACCTAAAAATGAAAACGGTTACCGCAAAGGAACGGTTTAACCTAGAAGAACGAAATTATGTAAGCCAAGTGGGATTGGTGTACTGATCATTACCTGCAAGTATCATCAAGATTGGGTGAAAAAATGTTTGCTGAGATTTCAGGAAACTCGTTGTTTTTTGGAAGCTTGGCAACCCCTTTCAATGAAAGGGATTCTCGTCAGTCTCTGCTTGGGGCTACTTCAATAGGACACAAACCATAGTGATAGAATTGGAACTACATTCTAGTGCCAAGTTTCAAAGAGCTAGCACAAACCGTGTTTGATTTAGAGTTCCAACTACATGTATCCATATAGGAGACAACAGAGTGAAACCTAAACATGAAAACTGTTACTGCAAAGGAACGGTTTAACCTAGAAGAACGAAATTTGGTAATCCAAGTGGGATTGGTGTACTGATCATTACCTGCCAGTATCATCAAGATTGGGTGAAAAAATGGTTGCTGAGATTTCAGGAAACTCGTAGTTTTTTACAAGCTTAGCAACCCCTTTCAATGAAAATGATTCTCGTCAGTCTCTGCTTGGGGCTACTTCAATAGGACACAAACGATAGCGATAGACCCTGGAACTACATTATTGTGCCAAGTTTCAAAGAGCTAGCATATACCGTGTTTTATTTAGAGTTCCAACTTCATGTATCCATGTAGGAGAAAACAATGTGAAACCTAAAATGAAAACGGTTACTGCAAAGGAACGGTTTAACGATGAAGATCGAAATTTGGTGAGCCAGGTGGGATTGGTGTACTGATCATTACCTGTCAGTATCATCAAGTTTGGTGAAAAAATGTTTGCTGAGATTTCAGGAAACTCGTAGCTTTTGGAAGCTTGGAAACCCCATTCAATGAAAGTGATTCTCGTCAGTCTCTGCTTGGGCCTACTTCAGTAGGACACAAACCATAGCGATAGAACCTGGAACTACATTATTGTGCCAACTTTCAAAGAGCTACCACAAACCTTGTTTGATTAGAGTTCCAACTACATGTATCCATATAGGATAAAACAGAGTGAAACCTAAAAATGAAAACGGTTACTGCAAAGGAACGGTTTAACCTAGAAGAACGAAATTTGGTGACCCAAGTGGGATTGTGTACTGATCATTACCTGCCAGTATCAGCAAGATTGGGTGAAAAAATGTTTGCTGAGATTTCAGGAAACTCGTAGTTTTTTAGAAGCTTGGCAACCCCTTTCAATGAAAGTGATTCTCGTCAGTCTCTGCTTGGGGCTACTTCAATAGGACACAAACCATAGCGATAGACCCTGGAACTACATTCTTGTGCCAAGTTTCAAAGAGGTAGCACAAACCGTGTTTCATTTAGAGTTCCAACTACATGTATCCATATAGGAGAAAACTTTGTGAAACCTAAATATGAAAACGTTACTGCAAAGGCATGGTTTAACCTAGAAGAACGAAATTTGGTGAGCCAAGTGCGATTGGTGTACTGATCATAACCAGCCAATATCATCAAGATTGGTGAAAAAAATGTTTGCTGAGATTTCAGTAAACTCGTAGTTTTTTGGAAGCTTCGCAACCCCTTTCAATGAAAGTGATTCTCGTCAGTCTCTGCTTGGGGCTACTTCAATAGGACACAAACCATAGCGATAGAACTTGGAAATACATTCTTGTACCAAGTTTCAAAGAGCTAGCACAAACCGTGTTTGATTCAGAGTTCCAACTACATGTATCCATATAGGAGAAAACAGAGTGAAACCTAAACATGAAAGCGGATACTGCAAACGAACGGTTTACCTAGAAGAAAGAAACTTGGTGAGCCAAGTGGGACTGGTGTACTGATCATTACCTGCAAGTATCATCAAGATTGGGTGAAAAAGTGTTTGCTGAGATTTCAGGAAACGTAGTTTTTTGGAAGCTTGGCAACCCCTTTCAATGAAAGTGATTCTCGTCAGTCTCTGCTTGGGGCTACTTCGGTACGACACAAACCATAGCGATAGAACCTGGAACTACATTCTTGTGCCAAGTTTCAAAGAGCTAGCACAAACCGTGTTTGATTTAGAGTTCCAACTACATGTATCCATATAGGAGAAAACAGAGTGAAACCTACACATGAAAGCGGATACTGCAAACGAACGGTTTAACTAGAAGAAAGAAATTTTGTGAGCCAAGTGGGACTGGTGTACTGATCATTACCTGAGAGTATCATCAAGATTGGGTGAAAAATGTTTGCTGAGATTTCAGGAAACTCGTAGTTTTTTGGAAGCTTGGCAACCCCTTTCAATGAAAGTGATTCTCGTCAGTCTCTGCTTGGGGCTACTTCAAGAGGACACAAACCAGAGCGATAGAACCTGGAACTACATTCTTGTGCCAAGTTTCAAAGAGCTAGCACAAACCGTGTTTGATTTAGAGTTCCAACTACATGTATCCCTATAGGAGAAAACAGAGTGAAACCTAAACATGAAAGCGGATACTGCAAACGAACGGTTTAACCTAGAAGAAAGAAATTTGGTGAGCCAAGTGGGACTGGTGTACTGATCATTACCTGCAAGTATCATCAAGATTGGGTGAAAAATGTTTGCTGAGATTTCAGGAAACGTAGTTTTTGGAAGCTTGGCAACCCCTTTCAATGAAAGTGATTCTCGTCAGTCTCTGCTTGGGGCTACTTCAGTACGACACAAACCATAGCGACAGAACCTGGAACTACATTATTGTGCCAAGTTTCAAAGAGCTAGCACAAACCGTGTTTGATTTAGAGTTCCAACTACATGTATCCATATAGGAGAAAACAGAGTGAGACCTAAAAATGAAAACGGTTACTGCAAAGGAACGTTTAACCTGGAAGAACGAAATTGGGTGAGCCAAGTGGGATTGGTGTACTGATCATTACCTGCCAGTATCATCAAGATTGGGTGAAAAAATGGTTGCTGAGATTTCAGGAAACTCGTAGTTTTTTGGAAGCTTGGCAACCCCTTTCAATGAAATTGATTCTCGTCAGTCTCTGCTTGGGGCTACTTCGGTACGACACAAACCAGAGCGATAGAACCTGGAACTACATTCTTGTGCCAAGTTTCAAAGAGCTAGCACAAACCGTGTTTGATTTAGAGTTCCAACTACATGTATCCATATAGGAGAAAACAGAGTGAAACCTAAACATGAAAGCGGATACTGCAAACGAACGGTTTAACCTAGAAGAACGAAATTTGGTGAGCCAAGTGGGATTGGTGTACTGATCATTACCTGCAAGTATCATCAAGATTGGGTGAAAAAATGTTTGCTGAGATTTCAGGAAACTCGTAGCTTTTGGAAGCTTGGAAACCCCATTCAATGAAAGTGATTCTCGTCAGTCTCTGCTTGGGCCTACTTCAGTAGGACACAAACCATAGTGATAGAACTTGGAACTACAGTATTGTGCCAAGTTTCAAAGAGCTAGCACAAACCGTGTTTGATTTAGAGTTCCAACTACATGTATCCATATTGGAGAAAACAGAGTGAAACCTAAACATGAAAACGGTTACTGCAAACGAACGGTTTAACCATGAAGATCGAAATTTGGTGAGCCAGGTGGGATTGGTGTACTGATCATTACCTGTCAGTATCATCAAGATTGGGTGAAAAAATGTTTGCTGAGATTTCAGGAAACTCGTAGCTTTTGGAAGCTTGGCAACCCCTTTCAATGAAAGTGATTCTCGTCAGTCTCTGCTTGGGGCTACTTCGGTACGACACAAACCAGAGCGAGAGAACCTGGAACTACATTCTTGTGCCAAGTTTCAAAGAGCTAGCACAAACCGTGTTTGATTTAGAGTTCCAACTACATGTATCCATATAGGAGAAAACAGAGTGAAACCTAAACATGAAAACGGATACTGCAAACGAACGGTTTAACCTAGAAGAAAGAAATTTGGTGAGCCAAGTGGGACTGGTGTAGTGATCATTACCTGAGAGTATCATCAAGATTGGGTGAAAAAATGTTTGCTGAGATTTCAGGAAACTCGTAGTTTTTTGGAAGCTTGGCAACCCCTTTCAATGAAAGTGATTCTCGTCAGTCTCTGCTTGGGGCTACTTCGGTATGACACAAACCATAGCGATGGAACCTGGAACTACATTCTTGTGCCAAGTTTCAAAGAGCTAGCACAAACCGTGTTTGATTTAGAGTTCCAACTACATGTATCCATATAGGAGAAAACAGAGTGAAACCTAAAAATAAAACGGTTTCTGCAAACGAACTGTTTAACCTAGAAGAACGAAATTTGGTGAGCCAAGTGGGATTGGTTTACTGATCATTACCTGCCAGTATCATCAAGATTGGGTGAAAAAATGGTTGCTGAGATTTCAGGAAACTCGTAGTTTTTTAGAAGCTTGGCAACCCCTTGCAATGAAAGTGATTCTCGTCAGTCTCTGCTTGGGGTACTTCAAGAGGACACAATCCATAGCGATAGAACCTGGAACTACATTCTTGTGCCAAGTTTCAAAGAGCTAGCACAAACCGTGTTTGATTTAGAGTTCCAACTACATGTATCCATATAGGAGAAAACAGAGTGAAACCTAAACATGAAAACGGTTACTGCAAACGAACGGTTTAACTAGAAGAAAGAAATTTGGTGATCCAAGTGGGACTGGTGTACTGATCATTACCTGAGAGTATCATCAAGATTGGGTGAAAAAATATTTGCTGAGATTTCAGGAAACTCGTAGTTTTTTGGAAGCTTGGCAACCCATTCAATGAAAGTGATTCTCGTCAGTCTATGCTTGGGGCTACTTTAGTACGACACAAACCTTAGCGATAGAACCTGGAACTACATTATTGTGCCAAATTTCAAAGAGCTAGCACAAACCGTGTTTGATTTAGAGTTCCAACTACATGTATCCATATAGGACAAAATAGAGTGAAACCTAAACATGAAAATGGTTACTGCAAAGGAACGGTTTAACCTAGAAGAACGAAATTTGGTGAGCCAAGTGCGATTGGTGTACTGATCATTACCTGCAAGTATCATCAAGATTGGGTGAAAAAATGTTTGCTGAGATTTCAGGAAACTCGTTGTTTTTTGGAAGCTTGGCAACCCCTTTCAATGAAAGGGATTCTCGTCAGTCTCTGCATGGGCTACTTCAATAGGGACACAAACCATAGTGATAGAATTGGAACTACATTCTAGTGCCAAGTTTCAAAGAGCTAGCACAAACCGTGTTTGATTTAGAGTTCCAACTACATGTATCCATATAGGAGACAACAGAGTGAAACCTAAACATGAAAACGGTTACTGCAAAGGAAACGGTTTAACCTAGAAGAACGAAATTGGTAATCCAAGTGGGATTGGTGTACTGATCATTACCTGCCAGTATCATCAAGATTGGGTGAAAAAATGGTTGCTGAGATTTCAGGAAACTCGTAGTTTTTACAAGCTTAGCAACCCCTTTCAATGAAAATGATTCTCGTCAGTCTCTGCTTGGGGCTACTTCAATAGGACACAAACGATAGCGATAGACCCTGGAAACTACATTATTGTGCCAAGTTTCAAAGAGCTAGCATATACCGTGTTTTATTTAGAGTTCCAACTTCATGTATCCATGTAGGAGAAAACAATGTGAAACCTAAAAATGAAAACGGTTACTGCAAAGGAACGGTTTAACGATGAAGATCGAAATTTGGTGAGCCAGGTGGGATTGGTGTACTGATCATTACCTGTCAGTATCATCAAGTTTGGGTGAAAAAATGTTTGCTGAGATTTCAGGAAACTCGTAGCTTTTGGAAGCTTGGAAAACCCATTCATGAAAGTGATTCTCGTCAGTCTCTGCTTGGGCCTACTTCAGTAGGACACAAACCATAGCGATAGAACCTGGAACTACATTATTGTGCCAACTTTCAAAGAGCTACCACAAACCTTGTTTGATTTAGAGTTCCAACTACATGTATCCATATAGGATAAACAGAGTGAAACCTAAAAATGAAAACGGTTACTGCAAAGGAACGGTTTAACCTAGAAGAACGAAATTTGGTGACCCAAGTGGGATTGGTGTACTGATCATTACCTGCCAGTATCATCAAGATTGGGTGAAAAAATGTTTGCTGAGATTTCAGGAAACTCGTAGTTTTTAGAAGCTTGGCAACCCCTTTCAATGAAAGTGATTCTCGTCAGTCTCTGCTTGGGGCTACTTCAATAGGACACAAACCATAGCGATAGACCCTGGAACTACATTCTTGTGCCAAGTTTCAAAGAGGTAGCACAAACCGTGTTTCATTTAGAGTTCCAACTACATGTATCCATATAGGAGAAAACTTTGTGAAACCTAAATATGAAAACGGTTACTGCAAAGGCATGGTTTAAACTAGAAGAACGAAATTTGGTGAGCCAAGTGCGATTGGTGTACTGATCATAACCAGCCAATATCATCAAGATTGGGTGAAAAAAATGTTTGCTGAGATTTCAGTAAACTCGTAGTTTTTTGGAAGCTTCGCAACCCCTTTCAATGAAAGTGATTCTCGTCAGTCTCTGCTTGGGGCTACTTCAAGAGGACACAAACCAGAGTGATAGAACCTGGAACTACATTCTTGTGCCAAGTTTCAAAGAGCTAGCACAAACCGTGTTTGATTTAGAGTTCCAACTACATGTATCCATATAGGAGAAAACAGAGTGAAACCTAAACATGAAAGCGGATACTGCAAACGAACGGTTTAACCTAGAAGAAAGAAATTTGGTGAGCCAAGTGGGACTGGTGTACTGATCATTACCTGCAAGTATCATCAAGATTGGGTGAAAAATGTTTGCTGAGATTTCAGGAAACGTAGTTTTTTGGAAGCTTGGCAACCCCTTTCAATGAAAGTGATTCTCGTCAGTCTCTGCTTGGGGCTACTTCAGTACGACACAAACCATAGCGACAGAACCTGGAACTACATTATTGTGCCAAGTTTCAAAGAGCTAGCACAAACCGTGTTTGATTTAGAGTTCCAACTACATGTATCCATATAGGAGAAAACAGAGTGAGACTAAAAATGAAAACGGTTACTGCAAAGGAACGGTTTAACCTGGAAGAACGAAATTGGGTGAGCCAAGTGGGATTGGTGTACTGATCATTACCTGCCAGTATCATCAAGATTGGGTGAAAAAATGGTTGCTGAGATTTCAGGAAACTCGTAGTTTTTTGGAAGCTTGGCAACCCCTTTCAATGAAATTGATTCTCGTCAGTCTCTGCTTGGGGCTACTTCGGTACGACACAAACCAGAGCGATAGAACCTGGAACTACATTCTTGTGCCAAGTTTCAAAGAGCTAGCACAAACCGTGTTTGATTTAGAGTTCCAACTACATGTATCCATATAGGAGAAAACAGAGTGAAACCTAAACATGAAAGCGGATACTGCAAACGAACGGTTTAACCTAGAAGAACGAAATTTGGTGAGCCAAGTGGGATTGTGTACTGATCATTACCTGCAAGTATCATCAAGATTGGGTGAAAAAATGTTGCTGAGATTTCAGGAAACTCGTAGCTTTTGGAAGCTTGGAAACCCCATTCAATGAAAGTGATTCTCGTCAGTCTCTGCTTGGGCCTACTTCAGTAGGACACAAACCATAGCGATAGAACTTGGAACTACAGTATTGTGCCAAGTTTCAAAAGAGCTAGCACAAACCGTGTTTGATTTAGAGTTCCAACTACATGTATCCATATTGGAGAAAACAGAGTGAAACCTAAACATGAAAACGGTTACTGCAAACGAACGGTTTAACCATGAAGATCGAAATTTGGTGAGCCAGGTGGGATTGGTGTACTGATCATTACCTGTCAGTATCATCAAGATTGGGTGAAAAAATGGTTGCTGAGATTTCAGGAAACTCGTAGTTTTTTTGGAAGCTTTGCAACCCCATTCAATGAAAGTGATTCTCGTCAGTCTCTGTTTGGGGCTACTTCGTACGACACAAACCATAGCGATAGAACCTGGAACTACATTATTGTGCCAAGTTTCAAAGAGCTAGCACAAACCGTGTTTGATTTAGAGTTCCAAATACATATATCCATATAGGAGAAAACAAAGTGAAACCTAAAAATGAAACGGTTACCGCAAGGAACGGTTTAACCTAGAAGAACGAAATTATGTAAGCCAAGTGGGATTGGTGTACTGATCATTACCTGCAAGTATCATCAAGATTGGGTGAAAAAATGTTTGCTGAGATTTCAGGAAACTCGTTGTTTTTTGGAAGCTTGGCAACCCCTTTCAATGAAAGGGATTCTCGTCAGTCTCTGCTTGGGGCTACTTCAATAGGACACAAACCATAGTGATAGAATTGGAACTACATTCTAGTGCCAAGTTTCAAAGAGCTAGCACAAACCGTGTTTGATTTAGAGTTCCAACTACATGTATCCATATAGGAGACAACAGAGTGAAACCTAAACATGAAAACTGTTACTGCAAAGGAACGGTTTAACCTAGAAGAACGAAATTTGGTAATCCAAGTGGGATTGGTGTACTGATCATTACCTGCCAGTATCATCAAGATGGGTGAAAAAATGGTTGCTGAGATTTCAGGAAACTCGTAGTTTTTTACAAGCTTAGCAACCCCTTTCAATGAAATGATTCTCGTCAGTCTCTGCTTGGGGCTACTTCAATAGGACACAAACGATAGCGATAGACCCTGGAACTACATTATTGTGCCAAGTTTCAAAGAGCTAGCATATACCGTGTTTTATTAGAGTTCCAACTTCATGTATCCATGTAGGAGAAAACAATGTGAAACCTAAAAATGAAAACGGTTACTGCAAAGGAACGGTTTAACGATGAAGATCGAAATTTGGTGAGCCAGGTGGGATTGGTGTACTGATCATTACCTGTCAGTATCATCAAGTTTGGGTGAAAAAATGTTTGCTGAGATTTCAGGAAACTCGTAGGTTTGGAAGCTTGGAAACCCCATTCAAGAAAGTGATCTCGTCAGTCTCTGCTTGGGCCTACTTCAGTAGGACACAAACCATAGCGATAGAACCTGGAACTACATTATTGTGCCAACTTTCAAAGAGCTACCACAAACCTTGTTTGATTTAGAGTTCCAACTACATGTATCCATATAGGATAAAACAGAGTGAAACCTAAAAATGAAAACGGTTACTGCAAAGGAACGGTTTAACCTAGAAGAACGAAATTTGGTGACCCAAGTGGGATTGGTGTACTGATCATTACCTGCCAGTATCATCAAGATTGGGTGAAAAAATGTTTGCTGAGATTTCAGGAAACTCGTAGTTTTTTAGAAGCTTGGCAACCCCTTTCAATGAAAGTGATTCTCGTCAGTCTCTGCTTGGGGCTACTTCAATAGGACACAAACCATAGCGATAGACCCTGGAACTACATTCTTGTGCCAAGTTTCAAAGAGGTAGCACAAACCGTGTTTCATTTAGAGTTCCAACTACATGTATCCATATAGGAGAAAACTTTGTGAAACCTAAATATGAAAACGGTTACTGCAAAGGCATGGTTTAACCTAGAAGAACGAAATTTGGTGAGCCAAGTGCGATTGGTGTACTGATCATAACCAGCCAATATCATCAAGATTGGGTGAAAAAAATGTTTGCTGAGATTTCAGTAAACTCGTAGTTTTTTGGAAGCTTCGCAACCCCTTTCAATGAAAGTGATTCTCGTCAGTCTCTGCTTGGGGCTACTTCAATAGGACACAAACCATAGCGATAGAACTTGGAAATACATTCTTGTACCAAGTTTCAAAGAGCTAGCACAAACCGTGTTTGATTCAGAGTTCCAACTACATGTATCCATATAGGAGAAAACAGAGTGAAACCTAAACATGAAAGCGGATACTGCAAACGAACGGTTTAACCTAGAAGAAAGAAACTTGGTGAGCCAAGTGGGACTGGTGTACTGATCATTACCTGCAAGTATCATCAAGATTGGGTGAAAAAGTGTTTGCTGAGATTTCAGGAAACGTAGTTTTTTGGAAGCTTGGCAACCCCTTTCAATGAAAGTGATTCTCGTCAGTCTCTGCTTGGGGCTACTTCGGTACGACACAAACCATAGCGATAGAACCTGGAACTACATTCTTGTGCCAAGTTTCAAAGAGCTAGCACAAACCGTGTTTGATTTAGAGTTCCAACTACATGTATCCATATAGGAGAAAACAGAGTGAAACCTACACATGAAAGCGGATACTGCAAACGAACGGTTTAAACTAGAAGAAAGAAATTTTGTGAGCCAAGTGGGACTGGTGTACTGATCATTACCTGAGAGTATCATCAAGATTGGGTGAAAAATGTTTGCTGAGATTTCAGGAAACTCGTAGTTTTTTGGAAGCTTGGCAACCCCTTTCAATGAAAGTGATTCTCGTCAGTCTCTGCTTGGGGCTACTTCAAGAGGACACAAACCAGAGCGATAGAACCTGGAACTACATTCTTGTGCCAAGTTTCAAAGAGCTAGCACAAACCGTGTTTGATTTAGAGTTCCAACTACATGTATCCATATAGGAGAAAACAGAGTGAAACCTAAACATGAAAGCGGATACTGCAAACGAACGGTTTAACCTAGAAGAAAGAAATTTGGTGAGCCAAGTGGGACTGGTGTACTGATCATTACCTGCAAGTATCATCAAGATTGGGTGAAAAAATGTTTGCTGAGATTTCAGGAAACGTAGTTTTTTGGAAGCTTGGCAACCCCTTTCAATGAAAGTGATTCTCGTCAGTCTCTGCTTGGGGCTACTTCAGTACGACACAAACCATAGCGACAGAACCTGGAACTACATTATTGTGCCAAGTTTCAAAGAGCTAGCACAAACCGTGTTTGATTTAGAGTTCCAACTACATGTATCCATATAGGAGAAAACAGAGTGAGACCTAAAAATGAAAACGGTTACTGCAAAGGAACGGTTTAACCTGGAAGAACGAAATTGGGTGAGCCAAGTGGGATTGGTGTACTGATCATTACCTGCCAGTATCATCAAGATTGGGTGAAAAAATGGTTGCTGAGATTTCAGGAAACTCGTAGTTTTTTGGAAGCTTGGCAACCCCTTTCAATGAAATTGATTCTCGTCAGTCTCTGCTTGGGGCTACTTCGGTACGACACAAACCAGAGCGATAGAACCTGGAACTACATTCTTGTGCCAAGTTTCAAAGAGCTAGCACAAACCGTGTTTGATTTAGAGTTCCAACTACATGTATCCATATAGGAGAAAACAGAGTGAAACCTAAACATGAAAGCGGATACTGCAAACGAACGGTTTAACCTAGAAGAACGAAATTTGGTGAGCCAAGTGGGATTGGTGTACTGATCATTACCTGCAAGTATCATCAAGATTGGGTGAAAAAATGTTTGCTGAGATTTCAGGAAACTCGTAGCTTTTGGAAGCTTGGAAACCCCATTCAATGAAAGTGATTCTCGTCAGTCTCTGCTTGGGCCTACTTCAGTAGGACACAAACCATAGCGATAGAACTTGGAACTACAGTATTGTGCCAAGTTTCAAAGAGCTAGCACAAACCGTGTTTGATTTAGAGTTCCAACTACATGTATCCATATTGGAGAAAACAGAGTGAAACCTAAACATGAAAACGGTTACTGCAAACGAACGGTTTAACCATGAAGATCGAAATTTGGTGAGCCAGGTGGGATTGGTGTACTGATCATTACCTGTCAGTATCATCAAGATTGGGTGAAAAAATGTTTGCTGAGATTTCAGGAAACTCGTAGCTTTTGGAAGCTTGGCAACCCCTTTCAATGAAAGTGATTCTCGTCAGTCTCTGCTTGGGGCTACTTCGGTACGACACAAACCAGAGCGATAGAACCTGGAACTACATTCTTGTGCCAAGTTTCAAAGAGCTAGCACAAACCGTGTTTGATTTAGAGTTCCAACTACATGTATCCATATAGGAGAAAACAGAGTGAAACCTAAACATGAAAACGGATACTGCAAACGAACGGTTTAACCTAGAAGAAAGAAATTTGGTGAGCCAAGTGGGACTGGTGTACTGATCATTACCTGAGAGTATCATCAAGATTGGGTGAAAAAATGTTTGCTGAGATTTCAGGAAACTCGTAGTTTTTTGGAAGCTTGGCAACCCCTTTCAATGAAAGTGATTCTCGTCAGTCTCTGCTTGGGGCTACTTCGGTATGACACAAACCATAGCGATGGAACCTGGAACTACATTCTTGTGCCAAGTTTCAAAGAGCTAGCACAAACCGTGTTTGATTTAGAGTTCCAACTACATGTATCCATATAGGAGAAAACAGAGTGAAACCTAAAAATAAAAACGGTTACTGCAAACGAACTGTTTAACCTAGAAGAACGAAATTTGGTGAGCCAAGTGGGATTGGTTTACTGATCATTACCTGCCAGTATCATCAAGATTGGGTGAAAAAATGGTTGCTGAGATTTCAGGAAACTCGTAGTTTTTTAGAAGCTTGGCAACCCCTTGCAATGAAAGTGATTCTCGTCAGTCTCTGCTTGGGGTACTTCAAGAGGACACAATCCATAGCGATAGAACCTGGAACTACATTCTTGTGCCAAGTTTCAAAGAGCTAGCACAAACCGTGTTTGATTTAGAGTTCCAACTACATGTATCCATATAGGAGAAAACAGAGTGAAACCTAAACATGAAAACGGTTACTGCAAACGAACGGTTTAACCTAGAAGAAAGAAATTTGGTGATCCAAGTGGGACTGGTGTACTGATCATTACCTGAGAGTATCATCAAGATTGGGTGAAAAAATATTTGCTGAGATTTCAGGAAACTCGTAGTTTTTTGGAAGCTTGGCAACCCCATTCAATGAAAGTGATTCTCGTCAGTCTATGCTTGGGGCTACTTTAGTACGACACAAACCTTAGCGATAGAACCTGGAACTACATTATTGTGCCAAATTTCAAAGAGCTAGCACAAACCGTGTTTGATTTAGAGTTCCAACTACATGTATCCATATAGGACAAAATAGAGTGAAACCTAAACATGAAAATGGTTACTGCAAAGGAACGGTTTAACCTAGAAGAACGAAATTTGGTGAGCCAAGTGCGATTGGTGTACTGATCATTACCTGCAAGTATCATCAAGATTGGGTGAAAAAATGTTTGCTGAGATTTCAGGAAACTCGTTGTTTTTTGGAAGCTTGGCAACCCCTTTCAATGAAAGGGATTCTCGTCAGTCTCTGCATGGGGCTACTTCAATAGGACACAAACCATAGTGATAGAATTGGAACTACATTCTAGTGCCAAGTTTCAAAGAGCTAGCACAAACCGTGTTTGATTTAGAGTTCCAACTACATGTATCCATATAGGAGACAACAGAGTGAAACCTAAACATGAAAACGGTTACTGCAAAGGAACGGTTTAACCTAGAAGAACGAAATTTGGTAATCCAAGTGGGATTGGTGTACTGATCATTACCTGCCAGTATCATCAAGATTGGGTGAAAAAATGGTTGCTGAGATTTCAGGAAACTCGTAGTTTTTTACAAGCTTAGCAACCCCTTTCAATGAAAATGATTCTCGTCAGTCTCTGCTTGGGGCTACTTCAATAGGACACAAACGATAGCGATAGACCCTGGAACTACATTATTGTGCCAAGTTTCAAAGAGCTAGCATATACCGTGTTTTATTTAGAGTTCCAACTTCATGTATCCATGTAGGAGAAAACAATGTGAAACCTAAAAATGAAAACGGTTACTGCAAAGGAACGGTTTAACGATGAAGATCGAAATTTGGTGAGCCAGGTGGGATTGGTGTACTGATCATTACCTGTCAGTATCATCAAGTTTGGGTGAAAAAATGTTTGCTGAGATTTCAGGAAACTCGTAGCTTTTGGAAGCTTGGAAACCCCATTCAATGAAAGTGATTCTCGTCAGTCTCTGCTTGGGCCTACTTCAGTAGGACACAAACCATAGCGATAGAACCTGGAACTACATTATTGTGCCAACTTTCAAAGAGCTACCACAAACCTTGTTTGATTTAGAGTTCCAACTACATGTATCCATATAGGATAAAACAGAGTGAAACCTAAAAATGAAAACGGTTACTGCAAAGGAACGGTTTAACCTAGAAGAACGAAATTTGGTGACCCAAGTGGGATTGGTGTACTGATCATTACCTGCCAGTATCATCAAGATTGGGTGAAAAAATGTTTGCTGAGATTTCAGGAAACTCGTAGTTTTTTAGAAGCTTGGCAACCCCTTTCAATGAAAGTGATTCTCGTCAGTCTCTGCTTGGGGCTACTTCAATAGGACACAAACCATAGCGATAGACCCTGGAACTACATTCTTGTGCCAAGTTTCAAAGAGGTAGCACAAACCGTGTTTCATTTAGAGTTCCAACTACATGTATCCATATAGGAGAAAACTTTGTGAAACCTAAATATGAAAACGGTTACTGCAAAGGCATGGTTTAACCTAGAAGAACGAAATTTGGTGAGCCAAGTGCGATTGGTGTACTGATCATAACCAGCCAATATCATCAAGATTGGGTGAAAAAAATGTTTGCTGAGATTTCAGTAAACTCGTAGTTTTTTGGAAGCTTCGCAACCCCTTTCAATGAAAGTGATTCTCGTCAGTCTCTGCTTGGGGCTACTTCAATAGGACACAAACCATAGCGATAGAACTTGGAAATACATTCTTGTACCAAGTTTCAAAGAGCTAGCACAAACCGTGTTTGATTCAGAGTTCCAACTACATGTATCCATATAGGAGAAAACAGAGTGAAACCTAAACATGAAAGCGGATACTGCAAACGAACGGTTTAACCTAGAAGAAAGAAACTTGGTGAGCCAAGTGGGACTGGTGTACTGATCATTACCTGCAAGTATCATCAAGATTGGGTGAAAAAGTGTTTGCTGAGATTTCAGGAAACGTAGTTTTTTGGAAGCTTGGCAACCCCTTTCAATGAAAGTGATTCTCGTCAGTCTCTGCTTGGGGCTACTTCGGTACGACACAAACCATAGCGATAGAACCTGGAACTACATTCTTGTGCCAAGTTTCAAAGAGCTAGCACAAACCGTGTTTGATTTAGAGTTCCAACTACATGTATCCATATAGGAGAAAACAGAGTGAAACCTACACATGAAAGCGGATACTGCAAACGAACGGTTTAAACTAGAAGAAAGAAATTTTGTGAGCCAAGTGGGACTGGTGTACTGATCATTACCTGAGAGTATCATCAAGATTGGGTGAAAAATGTTTGCTGAGATTTCAGGAAACTCGTAGTTTTTTGGAAGCTTGGCAACCCCTTTCAATGAAAGTGATTCTCGTCAGTCTCTGCTTGGGGCTACTTCAAGAGGACACAAACCAGAGCGATAGAACCTGGAACTACATTCTTGTGCCAAGTTTCAAAGAGCTAGCACAAACCGTGTTTGATTTAGAGTTCCAACTACATGTATCCATATAGGAGAAAACAGAGTGAAACCTAAACATGAAAGCGGATACTGCAAACGAACGGTTTAACCTAGAAGAAAGAAATTTGGTGAGCCAAGTGGGACTGGTGTACTGATCATTACCTGCAAGTATCATCAAGATTGGGTGAAAAAATGTTTGCTGAGATTTCAGGAAACGTAGTTTTTTGGAAGCTTGGCAACCCCTTTCAATGAAAGTGATTCTCGTCAGTCTCTGCTTGGGGCTACTTCAGTACGACACAAACCATAGCGACAGAACCTGGAACTACATTATTGTGCCAAGTTTCAAAGAGCTAGCACAAACCGTGTTTGATTTAGAGTTCCAACTACATGTATCCATATAGGAGAAAACAGAGTGAGACCTAAAAATGAAAACGGTTACTGCAAAGGAACGGTTTAACCTGGAAGAACGAAATTGGGTGAGCCAAGTGGGATTGGTGTACTGATCATTACCTGCCAGTATCATCAAGATTGGGTGAAAAAATGGTTGCTGAGATTTCAGGAAACTCGTAGTTTTTTGGAAGCTTGGCAACCCCTTTCAATGAAATTGATTCTCGTCAGTCTCTGCTTGGGGCTACTTCGGTACGACACAAACCAGAGCGATAGAACCTGGAACTACATTCTTGTGCCAAGTTTCAAAGAGCTAGCACAAACCGTGTTTGATTTAGAGTTCCAACTACATGTATCCATATAGGAGAAAACAGAGTGAAACCTAAACATGAAAGCGGATACTGCAAACGAACGGTTTAACCTAGAAGAACGAAATTTGGTGAGCCAAGTGGGATTGGTGTACTGATCATTACCTGCAAGTATCATCAAGATTGGGTGAAAAAATGTTTGCTGAGATTTCAGGAAACTCGTAGCTTTTGGAAGCTTGGAAACCCCATTCAATGAAAGTGATTCTCGTCAGTCTCTGCTTGGGCCTACTTCAGTAGGACACAAACCATAGCGATAGAACTTGGAAATACAGTATTGTGCCAAGTTTCAAAGAGCTAGCACAAACCGTGTTTGATTTAGAGTTCCAACTACATGTATCCATATTGGAGAAAACAGAGTGAAACCTAAACATGAAAACGGTTACTGCAAACGAACGGTTTAACCATGAAGATCGAAATTTGGTGAGCCAGGTGGGATTGGTGTACTGATCATTACCTGTCAGTATCATCAAGATTGGGTGAAAAAATGTTTGCTGAGATTTCAGGAAACTCGTAGTTTTTTTGGAAGCTTTGCAACCCCATTCAATGAAAGTGATTCTCGTCAGTCTCTGTTTGGGGCTACTTCAGTACGACACAAACCATAGCGATAGAACCTGGAACTACATTATTGTGCCAAGTTTCAAAGAGCTAGCACAAACCGTGTTTGATTTAGAGTTCCAAATACATATATCCATATAGGAGAAAACAAAGTGAAACCTAAAAATGAAAACGGTTACCGCAAAGGAACGGTTTAACCTAGAAGAACGAAATTATGTAAGCCAAGTGGGATTGGTGTACTGATCATTACCTGCAAGTATCATCAAGATTGGGTGAAAAAATGTTTGCTGAGATTTCAGGAAACTCGTTGTTTTTTGGAAGCTTGGCAACCCCTTTCAATGAAAGGGATTCTCGTCAGTCTCTGCTTGGGGCTACTTCAATAGGACACAAACCATAGTGATAGAATTGGAACTACATTCTAGTGCCAAGTTTCAAAGAGCTAGCACAAACCGTGTTTGATTTAGAGTTCCAACTACATGTATCCATATAGGAGACAACAGAGTGAAACCTAAACATGAAAACGGTTACTGCAAAGGAACGGTTTAACCTAGAAGAACGAAATTTGGTAATCCAAGTGGGATTGGTGTACTGATCATTACCTGCCAGTATCATCAAGATTGGGTGAAAAAATGGTTGCTGAGATTTCAGGAAACTCGTAGTTTTTTACAAGCTTAGCAACCCCTTTCAATGAAAATGATTCTCGTCAGTCTCTGCTTGGGGCTACTTCAATAGGACACAAACGATAGCGATAGACCCTGGAACTACATTATTGTGCCAAGTTTCAAAGAGCTAGCATATACCGTGTTTTATTTAGAGTTCCAACTTCATGTATCCATGTAGGAGAAAACAATGTGAAACCTAAAAATGAAAACGGTTACTGCAAAGGAACGGTTTAACGATGAAGATCGAAATTTGGTGAGCCAGGTGGGATTGGTGTACTGATCATTACCTGTCAGTATCATCAAGTTTGGGTGAAAAAATGTTTGCTGAGATTTCAGGAAACTCGTAGCTTTTGGAAGCTTGGAAACCCCATTCAATGAAAGTGATTCTCGTCAGTCTCTGCTTGGGCCTACTTCAGTAGGACACAAACCATAGCGATAGAACCTGGAACTACATTATTGTGCCAACTTTCAAAGAGCTACCACAAACCTTGTTTGATTTAGAGTTCCAACTACATGTATCCATATAGGATAAAACAGAGTGAAACCTAAAAATGAAAACGGTTACTGCAAAGGAACGGTTTAACCTAGAAGAACGAAATTTGGTGACCCAAGTGGGATTGGTGTACTGATCATTACCTGCCAGTATCATCAAGATTGGGTGAAAAAATGTTTGCTGAGATTTCAGGAAACTCGTAGTTTTTTAGAAGCTTGGCAACCCCTTTCAATGAAAGTGATTCTCGTCAGTCTCTGCTTGGGGCTACTTCAATAGGACACAAACCATAGCGATAGACCCTGGAACTACATTCTTGTGCCAAGTTTCAAAGAGGTAGCACAAACCGTGTTTCATTTAGAGTTCCAACTACATGTATCCATATAGGAGAAAACTTTGTGAAACCTAAATATGAAAACGGTTACTGCAAAGGCATGGTTTAACCTAGAAGAACGAAATTTGGTGAGCCAAGTGCGATTGGTGTACTGATCATAACCAGCCAATATCATCAAGATTGGGTGAAAAAAATGTTTGCTGAGATTTCAGTAAACTCGTAGTTTTTTGGAAGCTTCGCAACCCCTTTCAATGAAAGTGATTCTCGTCAGTCTCTGCTTGGGGCTACTTCAATAGGACACAAACCATAGTGATAGAAATTGGAAATACATTCTTGTACCAAGTTTCAAAGAGCTAGCACAAACCGTGTTTGATTCAGAGTTCCAACTACATGTATCCATATAGGAGAAAACAGAGTGAAACCTAAACATGAAAGCGGATACTGCAAACGAACGGTTTAACCTAGAAGAAAGAAACTTGGTGAGCCAAGTGGGACTGGTGTACTGATCATTACCTGCAAGTATCATCAAGATTGGGTGAAAAAGTGTTTGCTGAGATTTCAGGAAACGTAGTTTTTTGGAAGCTTGGCAACCCCTTTCAATGAAAGTGATTCTCGTCAGTCTCTGCTTGGGGCTACTTCGGTACGACACAAACCATAGCGATAGAACCTGGAACTACATTCTTGTGCCAAGTTTCAAAGAGCTAGCACAAACCATGTTTGATTTAGAGTTCCAACTACATGTATCCATATAGGAGAAAACAGAGTGAAACCTAAACATGAAAGCGGATACTGCAAACGAACGGTTTAACCTAGAAGAAAGAAATTTGGTGAGCCAAGTGGGACTGGTGTACTGATCATTACCTGCAAGTATCATCAAGATTGGGTGAAAAAATGTTTGCTGAGATTTCAGGAAACGTAGTTTTTTGGAAGCTTGGCAACCCCTTTCAATGAAAGTGATTCTCGTCAGTCTCTGCTTGGGGCTACTTCAGTACGACACAAACCATAGCGACAGAACCTGGAACTACATTATTGTGCCAAGTTTCAAAGAGCTAGCACAAACCGTGTTTGATTTAGAGTTCCAACTACATGTATCCATATAGGAGAAAACAGAGTGAGACCTAAAAATGAAAACGGTTACTGCAAAGGAACGGTTTAACCTGGAAGAACGAAATTGGGTGAGCCAAGTGGGATTGGTGTACTGATCATTACCTGCCAGTATCATCAAGATTGGGTGAAAAAATGGTTGCTGAGATTTCAGGAAACTCGTAGTTTTTTGGAAGCTTGGCAACCCCTTTCAATGAAATTGATTCTCGTCAGTCTCTGCTTGGGGCTACTTCGGTACGACACAAACCAGAGCGATAGAACCTGGAACTACATTCTTGTGCCAAGTTTCAAAGAGCTAGCACAAACCGTGTTTGATTTAGAGTTCCAACTACATGTATCCATATAGGAGAAAACAGAGTGAAACCTAAACATGAAAGCGGATACTGCAAGCGAACGGTTTAACCTAGAAGAACGAAATTTGGTGAGCCAAGTGGGATTGGTGTACTGATCATTACCTGCAAGTATCATCAAGATTGGGTGAAAAAATGTTTGCTGAGATTTCAGGAAACTCGTAGCTTTTGGAAGCTTGGAAACCCCATTCAATGAAAGTGATTCTCGTCAGTCTCTGCTTGGGCCTACTTCAGTAGGACACAAACCATAGCGATAGAACTTGGAACTACAGTATTGTGCCAAGTTTCAAAGAGCTAGCACAAACCGTGTTTGATTTAGAGTTCCAACTACATGTATCCATATTGGAGAAAACAGAGTGAAACCTAAACATGAAAACGGTTACTGCAAACGAACGGTTTAACCATGAAGATCGAAATTTGGTGAGCCAGGTGGGATTGGTGTACTGATCATTACCTGTCAGTATCATCAAGATTGGGTGAAAAAATGTTTGCTGAGATTTCAGGAAACTCGTAGCTTTTGGAAGCTTGGCAACCCCTTTCAATGAAAGTGATTCTCGTCAGTCTCTGCTTGGGGCTACTTCGGTACGACACAAACCAGAGCGATAGAACCTGGAACTACATTCTTGTGCCAAGTTTCAAAGAGCTAGCACAAACCGTGTTTGATTTAGAGTTCCAACTACATGTATCCATATTGGAGAAAACAGAGTGAAACCTAAACATGAAAACGGTTACTGCAAACGAACGGTTTAACCATGAAGATCGAAATTTGGTGAGCCAGGTGGGATTGGTGTACTGATTATTACCTGTCAGTATCATCAAGATTGGGTGAAAAAAATGGTTGCTGAGATTTCAGGAAACTCGTATTTTTTTAGAAGTTTGGCAACCCCTTTCAATGAAAGTGATTCTCCTCAGTCTCGTCTTGGGGCTGCTTCAATAGGACACAAACCATAGCGATAGACCCTGGAACTACATTCTTGTGCCAAGTTTCATAGAGCTAGCACAAACCGTGTTTGATTTAGAGTTCCAACTACATGTATCCATATAGGAGAAAAAATTGTGAAACCTAAACATTAAAACGGTTACTGCAAAGGAACAGTTTAACCTAGAAGAACGAAATTTGGTGAGCCAAGTGGGATTGGTGTACTGATCATTACCTGCAAGTATCATCAAGATTGGGTGAAAAAATGTTTGCTGAGATTTCAGGAAACTCGTAGTTTTTTGGAAGCTTGGCAACCCTTTCAATGAAAGTGATTCTCGTCAGTCTCTGCTTGGGGCTACTTCGGTATGACACAAACCATAGCGATGGAACCTGGAACTACATTCTTGTGCCAAGTTTCAAAGAGCTAGCACAAACCGTGTTTGATTTAGAGTTCCAACTACATGTATCCATATAGGAGAAAACAGAGTGAAACCTAAATATGAAAGCGGATACTGCAAACGAACGGTTTAACCTAGAAGAAAGAAATTTGGTGAGCCAAGTGGGACTGGTGTACTGATCATTACCTGAGAGTACCATCAAGATTGGGTGAAAAAATGGTTGCTGAGATTTCAGGAAACTCGTAGTTTTTTGGAAGCTTGGCAACCCCTTTCCATGAAAGTGATTCTCGTCAGTCTCTGCTTGGGGCTACTTCGGTATGACACAAACCATAGCGATGGAACCTGGAACTACATTCTTGTGCCAAGTTTCAAAGAGCTAGCACAAACCGTGTTTGATTTAGAGTTCCAACTACATGTATCCATATAGGAGAAAACAGAGTGAAACCTAAAAATAAAAACGGTTACTGCAAACGAACGGTTTAACCTAGAAGAACGAAATTTGGTGAGCCAAGTGGGATTGGTGTACTGATCATTACGTGCAAGTATCATCAAGAATGGTTGAAAAAATGTTTGCTGAGATTCAGGTAACTCGTAGTTTTATGGAAGCTTGGCAACCCCTTTCAATGAAGTGATTCTCGTCAGTCTGCTTGGGGCTACTTCAATAAGACACAAACCATAGCGATAGAACTTGGAACTACATTCTTGTGCCAAGTTTCAAAGAGCTAGCACAAACCGTGTTTGATTTAGAGTTCCAACTACATGTATCCATATTGGAGAAAACAGAGTGAAACCTAAACATGAAAACGGTTACTGCAAACGAACGGTTTAACCATGAAGATCGAAATTTGGTGAGCCAGGTGGGATTGGTGTACTGATTATTACCTGTCAGTATCATCAAGATTGGGTGAAAAAAATGGTTGCTGAGATTTCAGGAAACTCGTATTTTTTTAGAAGTTTGGCAACCCCTTTCAATGAAAGTGATTCTCCTCAGTCTCGTCTTGGGGCTGCTTCAATAGGACACAAACCATAGCGATAGACCCTGGAACTACATTCTTGTGCCAAGTTTCATAGAGCTAGCACAAACCGTGTTTGATTTAGAGTTCCAACTACATGTATCCATATAGGAGAAAAAATTGTGAAACCTAAACATTAAAACGGTTACTGCAAAGGAACAGTTTAACCTAGAAGAACGAAATTTGGTGAGCCAAGTGGGATTGGTGTACTGATCATTACCTGCAAGTATCATCAAGATTGGGTGAAAAAATGTTTGCTGAGATTTCAGGAAACTCGTAGTTTTTTGGAAGCTTGGCAACCCTTTCATTGAAAGTGATTCTCGTCAGTCTCTGCTTGGGGCTACTTCGGTATGACACAAACCATAGCGATGGAACCTGGAACTACATTCTTGTGCCAAGTTTCAAAGAGCTAGCACAAACCGTGTTTGATTTAGAGTTCCAACTACATGTATCCATATAGGAGAAAACAGAGTGAAACCTAAAAATAAAAACGGTTACTGCAAAGGAACGGTTTAACCTAGAAGAACGAAATTTGGTGAGCCAAGTGGGATTGGTGTACTGATCATTACGTGCAAGTATCATCAAGAATGGGTGAAAAAATGTTTGCTGAGATTCAGGAAACTCGTAGTTTTATGGAAGCTTGGCAACCCCTTTCAATGAAGTGATTCTCGTCAGTCTGCTTGGGGCTACTTCAATAAGACACAAACCATAGCGATAGAACTTGGAACTACAGTATTGTGCCAAGTTTCAAAGAGCTAGCACAAACCGTGTTTGATTTAGAGTTCCAACTACATGTATCCATATTGGAGAAAACAGAGTGAAACCTAAACATGAAAACGGTTACTGAAAACGAACGGTTTAACCATGAAGATCGAAATTTGGTGAGCCAGGTGGGATTGGTGTACTGATCATTACCTGTCAGTATCATCAAGATTGGGTGAAAAAATGGTTGCTGAGATTTCAGGAAACTCGTAGCTTTTGGAAGCTTGGCAACCCCTTTCAATGAAAGTGATTCTCGTCAGTCTCTGCTTGGGGCTACTTCGGTACGACACAAACCAGAGCGATAGAACCTGGAACTACATTCTTGTGCCAAGTTTCAAAGAGCTAGCACAAACCGTGTTTGATTTAGAGTTCCAACTACATGTATCCATATTGGAGAAAACAGAGTGAAACCTAAACATGAAAACGGTTACTGCAAACGAACGGTTTAACCATGAAGATCGAAATTTGGTGAGCCAGGTGGGATTGGTGTACTGATTATTACCTGTCAGTATCATCAAGATTGGGTGAAAAAAATGGTTGCTGAGATTTCAGGAAACTCGTATTTTTTTAGAAGTTTGGCAACCCCTTTCAATGAAAGTGATTCTCCTCAGTCTCGTCTTGGGGCTGCTTCAATAGGACACAAACCATAGCGATAGACCCTGGAACTACATTCTTGTGCCAAGTTTCATAGAGCTAGCACAAACCGTGTTTGATTTAGAGTTCCAACTACATGTATCCATATAGGAGAAAAATTGTGAAACCTAAACATTAAAACGGTTACTGCAAAGGAACAGTTTAACCTAGAAGAACGAAATTTGGTGAGCCAAGTGGGATTGGTGTACTGATCATTACCTGCAAGTATCATCAAGATTGGGTGAAAAAATGTTTGCTGAGATTTCAGGAAACTCGTAGTTTTTTGGAAGCTTGGCAACCCTTTCAATGAAAGTGATTCTCGTCAGTCTCTGCTTGGGGCTACTTCGGTATGACACAAACCATAGCGATGGAACCTGGAACTACATTCTTGTGCCAAGTTTCAAAGAGCTAGCACAAACCGTGTTTGATTTAGAGTTCCAACTACATGTATCCATATAGGAGAAAACAGAGTGAAACCTAAATATGAAAGCGGATACTGCAAACGAACGGTTTAACCTAGAAGAAAGAAATTTGGTGAGCCAAGTGGGACTGGTGTACTGATCATTACCTGAGAGTATCATCAAGATTGGGTGAAAAAATGGTTGCTGAGATTTCAGGAAACTCGTAGTTTTTTGGAAGCTTGGCAACCCCTTTCCATGAAAGTGATTCTCGTCAGTCTCTGCTTGGGGCTACTTCGGTATGACACAAACCATAGCGATGGAACCTGGAACTACATTCTTGTGCCAAGTTTCAAAGAGCTAGCACAAACCGTGTTTGATTTAGAGTTCCAACTACATGTATCCATATAGGAGAAAACAGAGTGAAACCTAAAAATAAAAACGGTTACTGCAAACGAACGGTTTAACCTAGAAGAACGAAATTTGGTGAGCCAAGTGGGATTGGTGTACTGATCATTACGTGCAAGTATCATCAAGAATGGTTGAAAAAATGTTTGCTGAGATTCAGGTAACTCGTAGTTTTATGGAAGCTTGGCAACCCCTTTCAATGAAGTGATTCTCGTCAGTCTGCTTGGGGCTACTTCAATAAGACACAAACCATAGCGATAGAACTTGGAACTACATTCTTGTGCCAAGTTTCAAAGAGCTAGCACAAACCGTGTTTGATTTAGAGTTCCAACTACATGTATCCATATTGGAGAAAACAGAGTGAAACCTAAACATGAAAACGGTTACTGCAAACGAACGGTTTAACCATGAAGATCGAAATTTGGTGAGCCAGGTGGGATTGGTGTACTGATTATTACCTGTCAGTATCATCAAGATTGGGTGAAAAAAATGGTTGCTGAGATTTCAGGAAACTCGTATTTTTTTAGAAGTTTGGCAACCCCTTTCAATGAAAGTGATTCTCCTCAGTCTCGTCTTGGGGCTGCTTCAATAGGACACAAACCATAGCGATAGACCCTGGAACTACATTCTTGTGCCAAGTTTCATAGAGCTAGCACAAACCGTGTTTGATTTAGAGTTCCAACTACATGTATCCATATAGGAGAAAAAATTGTGAAACCTAAACATTAAAACGGTTACTGCAAAGGAACAGTTTAACCTAGAAGAACGAAATTTGGTGAGCCAAGTGGGATTGGTGTACTGATCATTACCTGCAAGTATCATCAAGATTGGGTGAAAAAATGTTTGCTGAGATTTCAGGAAACTCGTAGTTTTTTGGAAGCTTGGCAACCCTTTCAATGAAAGTGATTCTCGTCAGTCTCTGCTTGGGGCTACTTCGGTATGACACAAACCATAGCGATGGAACCTGGAACTACATTCTTGTGCCAAGTTTCAAAGAGCTAGCACAAACCGTGTTTGATTTAGAGTTCCAACTACATGTATCCATATAGGAGAAAACAGAGTGAAACCTAAAAATAAAAACGGTTACTGCAAAGGAACGGTTTAACCTAGAAGAACGAAATTTGGTGAGCCAAGTGGGATTGGTGTACTGATCATTACGTGCAAGTATCATCAAGAATGGGTGAAAAAATGTTTGCTGAGATTCAGGAAACTCGTAGTTTTATGGAAGCTTGGCAACCCCTTTCAATGAAGTGATTCTCGTCAGTCTGCTTGGGGCTACTTCAATAAGACACAAACCATAGCGATAGAACTTGGAACTACAGTATTGTGCCAAGTTTCAAAGAGCTAGCACAAACCGTGTTTGATTTAGAGTTCCAACTACATGTATCCATATTGGAGAAAACAGAGTGAAACCTAAACATGAAAACGGTTACTGAAAACGAACGGTTTAACCATGAAGATCGAAATTTGGTGAGCCAGGTGGGATTGGTGTACTGATCATTACCTGTCAGTATCATCAAGATTGGGTGAAAAAATGGTTGCTGAGATTTCAGGAAACTCGTATTTTTTTAGAAGCTTGGCAACCCCTTTCAATGAAAGTGATTCTCGTCAGTCTCGTCTTGGGGATGCTTCAATAGGACACAAACCATAGCGATAGACCCTGGAACTACATTCTTGTGCCAAGTTTCATAGAGCTAGCACAAACCGTGTTTGATTTAGAGTTCCAACTACATGTATCCATATAGGAGAAAAAATTGTGAAACCTAAACATGAAAACGGTTACTGCAAAGGAACAGTTTAACCTAGAAGAACGAAATTTGGTGAGCCAAGTGGGATTGGTGTACTGATCATTACCTGCAAGTATCATCAAGATTGGGTGAAAAAATGTTTTCTGAGATTTCAGGAAACTCGTACTTTTTGAAAGCTTGGCAACCCCTTTCAATGAAAGTGATTCTCGTCAGTCTCTGCTTGGGGCTACTTCAAGAGGACACAAACCATAGCGATAGAACCTGGAACTACATTATTGTGCCAAGTTTCAAAGAGCTAGCACAAACCGTGTTTGATTTAGAGTTCCAACTACATGTATCCATATAGGAGAAAACAGAGTGAAACCTAAACATGAAAGCGGATACTGCAAACGAACGGTTTAACCTAGAAGAACGAAATTTGGTGAGCCAAGTGGGATTGGTGTACTGATCATTACCTGCAAGTATCATCAAGATTGGGTGAAAAAATGTTTGCTGAGATTTCAGGAAACTCGTAGCTTTTGGAAGCTTGGAAACCCCATTCAATGAAAGTGATTCTCGTCAGTCTCTGCTTGGGCCTACTTCAGTAGGACACAAACCATAGCGATAGAACCTGGAACTACATTATTTTGCCAACTTTCAAAGAGCTAGCACAAACCTTGTTTGGAATTAGAGTTCCAACTACATGAATCCATATAGGATAAAACAGAGTGAAACCTAAAAATGAAAACGGTTACTGCAAACGAACGGTTTAACCTAGAAGAACGAAATTTGGTGAGCCAAGTAGGATTGCTGTACTGATCATTGCCTGCCAGTATCATCAAGATTGGGTGAAAAAATGGTTGCTGAGATTTCAGGAAACTCGTAGTTTTTTGGAAGCTTGGCAACCCCATTCAATGAAAGTGATTCTCGTCAGTCTCTGCTTGGGCCTACTTCAGTACGACACAAACCATAGCGATAGAACCTGCAACTACATTATTGTGCCAAGTTTCACAGAGCTAGCACAAACCGTGTTTGATTTAGAGTTCCAACTACATGTATCCATATAGGAGAAAAAATTGTGAAACCTAAAAATGAAAACGGTTACTGCAAAGGAACGGTTTAACCTAGAAGAACGAAATTTGGTGACCCAAGTGGGATTGGTGTACTGATCATTACCTGCCAGTATCATCAAGAATGGGTGAAAAAATGTTTGCTGAGATTTCAGGAAACTCGTAGTTTTTTAGAAGCTTGGCAACCCCTTTCAATGAAAGTGATTCTCGTCAGTCTCTGCTTGGGGCTACTTCAATAGGACACAAACCATAGCGATAGACCCTGGAACTACATTCTTGTGCCAAGTTTCAAAGAGGTAGCACAAACCGTGTTTCATTTAGAGTTCCAACTACATGTATCCATATCTGAGAAAACTTTGTGAAACCTAAATATGAAAACGGTTACTGCAAAGGCATGGTTTAACCTAGAAGAACGAAATTTGGTGAGCCAAGTGCGATTGGTGTACTGATCATAACCAGCCAATATCATCAAGATTGGGTGAAAAAAATGTTTGCTGAGATTTCAGGAAACTCGTAGTTTTTTGGAAGCTTCGCAACCCCTTTCAATGAAAGTGATTCTCGTCACTCTCTGCTTGGGGCTACTTCAATAGGACACAAACCATAGCGATAGAACTTGGAACTACATTCTTGTACCAAGTTTCAAAGAGCTAGCACAAACCGTGTTTGATTCAGAGTTCCAACTACATGTATCCATATAGGAGAAAACAGAGTGAAACCTAAACATGAAAACGGTTACTGCAAACGAACGGTTTAACCTAGAAGAACGAAATTTGGTGAGCCAAGTGGGATTGCTGTACTGATCATTGCCTGCCAGTATCATCAAGATTGGGTGAAAAAATGGTTGCTGAGATTTCAGGAAACTCGTAGTTTTTTTGGAAGCTTGGCAACCCCATTCAATGAAAGTGATTCTCGTCAGTCTCTGCTTGGGGCTACTTCAGTACGACACAAACCATAGCGATAGAACCTGCAACTACATTATTGTGCCAAGTTTCACAGAGCTAGCACAAACCGTGTTTGATTTAGAGTTCCAACTACATGTATCCATATAGGAGAAAAAATTGTGAAACCTAAAAATGAAAACGGTTACTGCAAAGGAACGGTTTAACCTAGAAGAACGAAATTTGGTGACCCAAGTGGGATTGGTGTACTGATCATTACCTGCCAGTATCATCAAGAATGGGTGAAAAAATGTTTGCTGAGATTTCAGGAAACTCGTAGTTTTTTAGAAGCTTGGCAACCCCTTTCAATGAAAGTGATTCTCGTCAGTCTCTGCTTGGGGCTACTTCAATAGGACACAAACCATAGCGATAGACCCTGGAACTACATTCTTGTGCCAAGTTTCAAAGAGGTAGCACAAACCGTGTTTCATTTAGAGTTCAAACTACATGTATCCATATCTGAGAAAACTTTGTGAAACCTAAATATGAAAACGGTTACTGCAAAGGCATGGTTTAACCTAGAAGAACGAAATTTGGTGAGCCAAGTGCGATTGGTGTACTGATCATAACCAGCCAATATCATCAAGATTGGGTGAAAAAAATGTTTGCTGAGATTTCAGGAAACTCGTAGTTTTTTGGAAGCTTCGCAACCCCTTTCAATGAAAGTGATTCTCGTCACTCTCTGCTTGGGGCTACTTCAATAGGACACAAACCATAGCGATAGAACTTGGAACTACATTCTTGTACCAAGTTTCAAAGAGCTAGCACAAACCGTGTTTGATTCAGAGTTCCAACTACATGTATCCATATAGGAGAAAACAGAGTGAAACCTAAACATGAAAACGGTTACTGCAAACGAACGGTTTAACCTAGAAGAACGAAATTTGGTGAGCCAAGTGGGATTGCTGTACTGATCATTGCCTGCCAGTATCATCAAGATTGGGTGAAAAAATGGTTGCTGAGATTTCAGGAAACTCGTAGTTTTTTTGGAAGCTTGGCAACCCCATTCAATGAAAGTGATTCTCGTCAGTCTCTGCTTGGGGCTACTTCAGTACGACACAAACCATAGCGATAGAACCTGCAACTACATTATTGTGCCAAGTTTCACAGAGCTAGCACAAACCGTGTTTGATTTAGAGTTCCAACTACATGTATCCATATAGGAGAAAAAATTGTGAAACCTAAAAATGAAAACGGTTACTGCAAAGGAACGGTTTAACCTAGAAGAACGAAATTTGGTGACCCAAGTGGGATTGGTGTACTGATCATTACCTGCCAGTATCATCAAGAATGGGTGAAAAAATGTTTGCTGAGATTTCAGGAAACTCGTAGTTTTTTAGAAGCTTGGCAACCCCTTTCAATGAAAGTGATTCTCGTCAGTCTCTGCTTGGGGCTACTTCAATAGGACACAAACCATAGCGATAGACCCTGGAACTACATTCTTGTGCCAAGTTTCAAAGAGGTAGCACAAACCGTGTTTCATTTAGAGTTCAAACTACATGTATCCATATCTGAGAAAACTTTGTGAAACCTAAATATGAAAACGGTTACTGCAAAGGCATGGTTTAACCTAGAAGAACGAAATTTGGTGAGCCAAGTGCGATTGGTGTACTGATCATAACCAGCCAATATCATCAAGATTGGGTGAAAAAAATGTTTGCTGAGATTTCAGGAAACTCGTAGTTTTTTGGAAGCTTCGCAACCCCTTTCAATGAAAGTGATTCTCGTCACTCTCTGCTTGGGGCTACTTCAATAGGACACAAACCATAGCGATAGAACTTGGAACTACATTCTTGTACCAAGTTTCAAAGAGCTAGCACAAACCGTGTTTGATTCAGAGTTCCAACTACATATATCCATATAGGAGAAAACAGAGTGAAACTAAACATGAAAACGGTTACTGCAAACGAACGGTTTAACCAAGAAGAACGAAATTTGGTGAGCCAAGTGGGATTGGTGTACTGATCATTACCTGGCAAGTATCATCAAGATTGGGTGAAAAAATGTTTGCTGAGATTTCAGGAAACTCGTAGTTTTTGGAAGCTTGGCAACCCCTTTCAATGAAAGTGATTCTCGTCAGTCTCTGCTTGGGGCTACTTCAAGAGGACACAAACCAGAGCGATAGAACCTGGAACTACATTCTTGTGCCAAGTTTCAAAGAGCTAGCACAAACCGTGTTTGATTTAGAGTTCCAACTACATGTATCCATATAGGAGAAAAAATTGTGAAACCTAAAAATGAAAACGGTTACTGCAAAGGAACGGTTTAACCTAGAAGAACGAAATTTGGTGACCAAGTGGGATTGGTGTACTGATCATTACCTGCCAGTATCATCAAGAATGGGTGAAAAAATGTTTGCTGAGATTTCAGGAAACTCGTAGTTTTTTAGAAGCTTGGCAACCCCTTCAATGAAAGTGATTCTCGTCAGTCTCTGCTTGGGGCTACTTCAATAGGACACAAACCATAGCGATAGACCCTGGAACTACATTCTTGTGCCAAGTTTCAAAGAGGTAGCACAAACCGTGTTTCATTTAGAGTTCCAACTACATGTATCCATATATGAGAAAACTTTGTGAAACCTAAATATAAAACGGTTACTGCAAAGGCATGGTTTAACCTAGAAGAACGAAATTTGGTGAGCCAAGTGCGATTGGTGTACTGATCATAACCAGCCAATATCATCAAGATTGGGTGAAAAAAATGTTTGCTGAGATTTCAGGAAACTCGTAGTTTTTTGGAAGCTTCGCAACCCCTTTCAATGAAAGTGATTCTCGTCACTCTCTGCTTGGGGCTACTTCAATAGGACACAAAACCATAGCGATAGAACTTGGAACTACATTCTTGTACCAAGTTTCAAAAGAGCTAGCACAAACCGTGTTGATTCAGAGTTCCAACTACATATATCCATATAGGAGAAAACAGAGTGAAACCTAAACATGAAAACGGTTACTGCAAACGAACGGTTTAACCAAGAAGAACGAAATTTGGTGAGCCAAGTGGGATTGGTGTACTGATCATTACCTGCAAGTATCATCAAGATTGGGGTGAAAAAATGTTTGCTGAGATTTCAGGAAACTCGTAGTTTTTTGGAAGCTTGGCAACCCCTTTCAATGAAAGTGATTCTCGTCACTCTCTGCTTGGGGCTACTTCAAGAGGACACAAACCAGAGCGATAGAACATGGAACTACATTCTTGTGCCAAGTTTCAAAGAGCTAGCACAAACCGTGTTTGATTTAGAGTTCCAACTACATGTATCCATATAGGAGAAAACAGAGTGAAACCTAAACATGAAAGCGGATACTGCAAACGAACGGTTTAACCTAGAAGAAAGAAATTTGGTGAGCCAAGTGGGACTGGTGTACTGATCATTACCTGCAAGTATCATCAAGATTGGGTGAAAAAATGTTTGCTGAGATTTCAGGAAACGTAGTTTTTGGAAGCTTGCACCCCTTTCAATGAAAGTGATTCTCGTCAGTCTCCGCTTGGGGCTACTTTGGTACGACACAAACCATAGCGAAAGAACCTGTAACTACATTATTGTGCCAAGTTTCAAAGAGCTAGCACAAACCGTGCTTGATTTAGAGTTCCAACTACATGTATCCAGATAGGAGAAAACAGAGTGAAACCAAAAAATGAAAACGGCTACTGGAAACGAACGGTTTAACCTAGAAGAAAGAAATTTGGTGAGCCAAGTGGGACTGGTGTACTGATCATTACCTGAGAGTATCATCAAGATTGGGGGAACAAATGTTTGCTGAGATTTCAGGAAACTGGTAGTTTTTTTTGGAAGCTTGGCAACCCCATTCAATGAAAGTGATTCTCGTCAGTCTCTGCTTGGGGCTACTTCAGTATGACACAAACCATAGCGACAGAACCTGGAACTACATTATTGTGCCAAGTTTCAAAGAGCTAGCACAAACCGTGTTTGATTTAGAGTTCCAACTACATGTATCCATATAGGAGAAAACAGAGTGAGACCTAAAAATGAAAACGGTTACTGCAAACGAACGGTTTAACCTAGAAGAAAGAAATTTGGTGAGCCAAGTGGGACTGGTGTACTGATCATTACCTGAGAGTATCATCAAGATTGGGTGAAAAAATGTTTGCTGAGATTTCAGGAAACTCGTAGTTTTTTGGAAGCTTGGCAACCCCTTTCAATGAAAGTGATTCTCGTCAGTCTCTGCTTGGGGCTACTTCGGTATGACACAAACCATAGCGATGGAACCTGGAACTACATTCTTGTGCCAAGTTTCAAAGAGCTAGCTCAAACCGTGTTTGATTTAGAGTTCCAACTACATGTATCCATATAGGAGAAAACAGAGTGAAACCTAAAAATAAAAACGGTTACTGCAAACGAACGGTTTAACCTAGAAGAACGAAATTTGGTGAGCCAAGTGGGATTGGTGTACTGATCATTACGTGCAAGTATCATCAAGAATGGGTGAAAAAATGTTTGCTGAGATTCAGGGAACTCGTAGTTTTATGGAAGCTTGGCAACCCCTTTCAATGAAGTATCTCGTCAGTCTGCTTGGGGCTACTTCAATAAGACACAAACCATAGCGATAGAACTTGGAACTACATTCTTGTGCCAAGTTTCAAAGAGCTAGCACAAACCGTGTTTGATTTAGAGTTCCAACTACATGTATCCATATTGGAGAAAACAGAGTGAAACCTAAACATGAAAACGGTTACTGCAAACGAACGGTTTAACCATGAAGATCGAAATTTGGTGAGCCAGGTGGGATTGGTGTACTGATCATTACCTGTCAGTATCATCAAGATTGGGTGAAAAAATGGTTGCTGAGATTTCAGGAAACTCGTATTTTTTAGAAGCTTGGCAACCCCTTTCAATGAAAGTGATTCTCGTCAGTCTCGTCTTGGGGCTGCTTCAATAGGACACAAACCATAGCGATAGACCCTGGAACTACATTCTTGTGCCAAGTTTCATAGAGCTAGCACAAACCGTGTTTGATTTAGAGTTCCAACTACATGTATCCATATAGGAGAAAAAATTGTGAAACCTAAACATGAAAACGGTTACTGCAAAGGAACAGTTTAACCTAGAAGAACGAAATTTGGTGAGCCAAGGTGGGATTGGTGTACTGATCATTACCTGCAAGTATCATCAAGATTGGGTGAAAAAATGTTTGCTGAGATTTCAGGAAACTCGTAGTTTTTTGGAAGCTTGGCAACCCGTTTCAATGAAAGTGATTCTCGTCAGTCTCTGCTCGGGGCTACTTCGGTATGACACAAACCATAGCGATGGAACCTGGAACTACATTCTTGTGCCAAGTTTCAAAGAGCTAGCACAAACCGTGTTTGATTTAGAGTTCCAACTACATGTATCCATATAGGAGAAAACAGAGTGAAACCTAAAAATAAAAACGGTTACTGCAAACGAACGGTTTAACCTAGAAGAACGAAATTTGGTGAGCCAAGTGGGATTGGTGTACTGATCATTACGTGCAAGTATCATCAAGATTGGGTGAAAAAATGTTTGCTGAGATTCAGAAAACTCGTAGTTTTATGGAAGCTTGGCAACCCCTTTCAATGAAGTGATTCTCGTCAGTCTGCTTGGGGCTACTTCAATAAGACACAAACCATAGCGATAGAACTTGGAACTACAGTATTGTGCCAAGTTTCAAAGAGCTAGCACAAACCGTGTTTGATTTAGAGTTCCAACTACATGTATCCATATTTTACAAAACAGAGTGAAACCTAAACATGAAAACGGTTACTGCAAACGAACGGTTTAACCATGAAGATCGAAATTTGGTGAGCCAGGTGGGATTGGTGTACTGATCATTACCTGTCAGTATCATCAAGATTGGGTGAAAAATGGTTACTGAGATTTCAGGAAAACTCGTATTTTTTAGAAGCTTGGCAACCCCTTTCAATGAAAGTGATTCTCGTCAGTCTCGTCTTGGGGATGCTTCAATAGGACACAAACCATAGCGATAGACCCTGGAACTACATTCTTGTGCCAAGTTTCATAGAGCTAGCACAAACCGTGTTTGATTTAGAGTTCCAACTACATGTATCCATATAGGAGAAAAAATTGTGAAACCTAAACATGAAAACGGTTACTGCAAAGGAACAGTTTAACCTAGAAGAACGAAATTTGGTGAGCCAAGTGGGATTGGTGTACTGATCATTACCTGCAAGTATCATCAAGTTTGGGTGAAAAATGTTTTCTGAGATTTCAGGAAACTCGTACTTTCTGGAAGCTTGGCAACCCCCTTTCAATGAAAGTGATTCTCGTCAGTCTCTGCTTGGGGCTACTTCAAGAGGACACAAACCAGAGCGATAGAACCTGGAACTACATTCTTGTGCCAAGTTTCAAAGACCTAGCACAAACCGTGTTTGATTTAGAGTTCCAACTACATGTATCCATATAGGAGAAAACAGAGTGAAACCTAAACATGAAAAACGGATACTGCAAAAGAACGGTTTAACCTAGAAGAAAGAAATTTGGTTTGCCAAGTGCGACTGGTGTACTGATCATTACCTGCAAGTATCATCAAGATTGGGTGAAAAAATGTTTGCTGAGATTTCAGGAAACTCGTAGCTTTTGGAAGCTTGGAAACCCCATTCAATGAAAGTGATTCTCGTCAGTCTCTGCTTGGGCCTACTTCAGTAGGACACAAACCATAGCGATAGAACTTGGAACTACAGTATTGTGCCAAGTTTCAAAGAGCTAGCACAAACCGTGTTTGATTTAGAGTTCCAACTACATGTATCCATATTGGAGAAAACAGAGTGAAACCTAAACATGAAAACGGTTACTGCAAACGAACGGTTTAACCATGAAGATCGAAATTTGTTGAGCCAGGTGGGATTGGTGTACTGATCATTACCTGTCAGTATCATCAAGATTGGGTGAAAAAATGTTTGCTGAAGATTTCAGAAACTCGTAGCTTTTGGAAGCTTGGCAACCCCTTTCAATGAAAGTGATTCTCGTCAGTCTCTGCTTGGGGCTACTTCGGTACGACACAAAACCAGAGCGATAGAACCTGGAACTACATTCTTGTGCCAAGATTCAAAGAGCTAGCACAAACCGTGTTTGATTTAGAGTTCCAACTACATGTATCCATATAGGAGAAAACAGAGTGAAACCTAAACATGAAAGCGGATACTGCAAACGAACGGTTTAACCTAGAAGAAAGAAATTTGGTGAGCCAAGTGGGACTGGTGTACTGATCATTACCTGAGAGTATCATCAAGATTGGGTGAAAAAATGGTTGCTGAGATTTCAGGAAACTCGTAGTTTTTTGGAAGCTTGGCAACCCCTTTCCATGAAAGTGATTCTCGTCAGTCTCTGCTTGGGGCTACTTCGGTATGACACAAACCATAGCGATGGAACCTGGACTACATTCTTGTTCCAAGTTTCAAAGAGCTAGCACAAACCGTGTTTGATTTAGAGTTCCAACTACATGTATCCATATAGGAGAAAACAGAGTGAAACCTAAAAATGAAAACGGTTACTGCAAACGAACGGTTTAACCTAGAAGAACGAAATTTGGTGAGCCAAGTGGGATTGGTGTACTGATCATTACGTGCAAGTATCATCAAGAATGGGTGAAAAAATGTTTGCTGAGATTCAGGAAACTCGTAGTTTTATGGAAGCTTGGCAACCGCTTTCAATGAAGTGATTCTCGTCAGTCTGCTTGGGGCTACTTCAATAAGACACAAACCATAGCGATAGACCTTGGAACTACAGTATTGTGCCAAGTTTCAAAGAGCTAGCACAAACCGTGTTTGATTTAGAGTTCCAACTACATGTATCCATATTGGAGAAAACAGAGTGAAACCTAAAAATGAAAACGGTTACTGCAAAGGAACGGTTTAACCTAGAAGAACGAAATTTGGTGAGCCAAGTGGGATTGCTGTACTGATCATTGCCTGCCAGTATCATCAAGATTGGGTGAAAAAATGGTTGCTGAGATTTCAGGAAACTCGTAGTTTTTTGGAAGCTTGGCAACCCATTCAATGAAAGTGATTCTCGTCAGTCTCTGCTTGGGGCTACTTGAGTACGACACAAACCATAGCGATAGAACCTGCAACTACATTATTGTGCCAAGTTTCAAAGAGCTAGCACAAACCGTGTTTGATTTAGAGTTCCAACTACATGTATCCATATAGGAGAAAACAGAGTGAAACCAAAAAATGAAAACGGCTACTGGAAACGAACGGTTTAACCTAGAAGAAAGAAATTTGGTGAGCCAAGTGGGACTGGTGTACTGATCATTACCTGAGAGTATCATCAAGATTGGGGGAACAAATGTTTGCAGAGATTTCAGGAAACTTGTAGTTTTTTTGGAAGCTTGGCAACCCCATTCAATGAAAGTAATTCTCGTCAGTCTCTGCTTGGGGCTACTTCGGTATGACACAAACCATAGCGATGGACCCTGGAACTACATTCTTGTGCCAAGTTTCAAAGAGCTAGCACAAACAGTGTTTGATTTAGAGTTCCAACTACATGTATCCATATAGGAGAAAACAGAGTGAAACCTAAAAATAAAAACGGTTACTGCAAACGAACGGTTTAACCTAGAAGAACGAAATTTGGTGAGCCAAGTGGGATTGGTGTACTGATCATTACGTGCAAGTATCATCAAGAATGGGTGAAAAAAATGTTTGCTGAGATTCAGGGAACTCGTAGTTTTATGGAAGCTTGGCAACCCCTTTCAATGAAGTGATTCTCGTCAGTCTGCTTGGGGCTACTTCAATAAGACACAAACCATAGCGATAGAACTTGGAACTACATTCTTGTGCCAAGTTTCAAAGAGCTAGCACAAACCGTGTTTGATTTAGAGTTCCAACTACATGTATCCATATTGGAGAAAACAGAGTGAAACCTAAACATGAAAACGGTTACTGCAAACGAACGGTTTAACCATGAAGATCGAAATTTGGTGAGCCAGGTGGGATTGGTGTACTGATCATTACCTGTCAGTATCATCAAGATTGGGTGAAAAAATGGTTGCTGAGATTTCAGGAAACTCGTATTTTTTTAGAAGCTTGGCAACCCCTTTCAATGAAAGTGATTCTCGTCAGTCTCGTCTTGGGGCTGCTTCAATAGGACACAAACCATAGCGATAGACCCTGGAACTACATTCTTGTGCCAAGTTTCATAGAGCTAGCACAAACCGTGTTTGATTTAGAGTTCCAACTACATGTATCCATATAGGAGAAAAAATTGTGAAACCTAAACATGAAAACGGTTACTGCAAAGGACAGTTTAACCTAGAAGAACGAAATTTGGTGAGCCAAGTGGGATTGGTGTACTGATCATTACCTGCAAGTATCATCAAGATTGGGGTGAAAAAATGTTTGCTGAGATTTCAGGAAACTCGTAGTTTTTTGGAAGCTTGGCAACCCGTTTCATGAAAGTGATTCTCGTCAGTCTCTGCTTGGGGCTACTTCGGTATGACACAAACCATAGCGATGGAACCTGAACTACATTCTTGTGCCAAGTTTCAAAGAGCTAGCACAAACCGTGTTTGATTTAGAGTTCCAAGTACATGTATCCATTTAGGAGAAAACAGAGTGAAACCTAAAAATAAAAACGGTTACTGCAAACGAACGGTTTAACCTAGAAGAACGAAATTTGGTGAGCCAAGTGGGATTGGTGTACTGATCATTACGTGCAAGTATCATCAAGATTGGGTGAAAAAATGTTTGCTGAGATTCAGAAAACTCGTAGTTTTATGGAAGCTTGGCAACCCCTTTCAATGAAGTGATTCTCGTCAGTCTGCTTGGGGCTACTTCAATAAGACACAAACCATAGCGATAGAACTTGGAACTACAGTATTGTGCCAAGTTTCAAAGAGCTAGCACAAACCGTGTTTGATTTAGAGTTCCAACTACATGTATCCATATTTTACAAAACAGAGTGAAACCTAAACATGAAAACGGTTACTGCAAACGAACGGTTTAACCATGAAGATCGAAATTTGGTGAGCCAGGTGGGATTGGTGTACTGATCATTACCTGTCAGTATCATCAAGATTGGGTGAAAAAATGGTTACTGAGATTTCAGGAAACTCGTATTTTTTTAGAAGCTTGGCAACCCCTTTCAAAGAAAGTGATTCTCGTCAGTCTCGTCTTGGGGATGCTTCAATAGGACACAAACCATAGCGATAGACCCTGGAACTACATTCTTGTGCCAAGTTTCATAGAGCTAGCACAAACCGTGTTTGATTTAGAGTTCCAACTACATGTATCCATATAGGAGAAAAAATTGTGAAACCTAAACATGAAAACGGTTACTGCAAAGGAACAGTTTAACCTAGAAGAACGAAATTTGGTGAGCCAAGTGGGATTGGTGTACTGATCATTACCTGCAAGTATCATCAAGTTTGGGTGAAAAAATGTTTTCTGAGATTTCAGGAAACTCGTACTTTCTGGAAGCTTGGCAACCCCTTTCAATGAAAGTGATTCTCGTCAGTCTCTGCTTGGGGCTACTTCAAGAGGACACAAACCATAGCGATAGAACCTGGAACTACATTATTGTGCCAAGTTTCAAAGAGCTAGCACAAACCGTGTTTGATTTAGAGTTCCAACTACATGTATCCATATAGGAGAAAACAGAGTGAAACCTAAACATGAAAAGCGGATACTGCAAACGAACGGTTTAACCTAGAAGAACGAAATTTGGTGAGCCAAGTGGGATTGGTGTACTGATCATTACCTGCAAGTATCATCAAGATTGGGTGAAAAATGTTTGCTGAGATTTCAGGAAACTCGTAGCTTTTGGAAGCTTGGAAACCCCATTCAATGAAAGTGATTCTCGTCAGTCTCTGCTTGGGCCTACTTCAGTAGGACACAAAACCATAGCGATAGAACTTGGAACTACAGTATTGTGGCCAAGTTTCAAAGAGCTAGCACAACCGTGTTTGATTTAGAGTTCCAACTACATGTATCCATATTGGGAAAACAGAGTGAAACCTAAACATGAAAACGGTTACTGCAAACGAACGGTTTAACCATGAAGATCGAAATTTGTGAGCCAGGTGGGATTGGTGTACTGATCATTACCTGTCAGTATCATCAAGATTGGGTGAAAAAATGTTTGCTGAGATTTCAGGAAACTCGTAGCTTTTGGAAGCTTGGCAACCCCTTTCAATGAAAGTGATTCTCGTCAGTCTCTGCTTGGGGCTACTTCGGTACGACACAAACCAGAGCGATAGAACCTGGAACTACATTCTTGTGCCAAGATTCAAAGAGCTAGCACAAACCGTGTTTGATTTAGAGTTCCAACTACATGTATCCATATAGGAGAAAACAGAGTGAAACCTAAACATGAAAGCGGATACTGCAAACGAACGGTTTAACCTAGAAGAAAGAAATTTGGTGAGCCAAGTGGGACTGGTGTACTGATCATTACCTGAGAGTATCATCAAGATTGGGTGAAAAAATGGTTGCTGAGATTTCAGGAAACTCGTAGTTTTTTGGAAGCTTGGCAACCCCTTTCCATGAAAGTGATTCTCGTCAGTCTCTGCTTGGGGCTACTTCGGTATGACACAAACCATAGCGATGGAACCTGGAACTACATTCTTGTGCCAAGTTTCAAAGAGCTAGCACAAACCGTGTTTGATTTAGAGTTCCAAATACATGTATCCATATAGGAGAAAACAGAGTGAAACCTAAAAATAAAAACGGTTACTGCAAAACGAACGGTTTAACCTAGAAGAACGAAATTTGGTGAGCCAAGTGGGATTGGTGTACTGATCATTACGTGCAAGTATCATCAAGAATGGGTGAAAAATGTTTGCTGAGATTCAGGAAACTCGTAGTTTTATGGAAGCTTGGCAACCCCTTTCAATGAAGTGATTCTCGTCAGTCTGCTTGGGGCTACTTCAATAAGACACAAACCATAGCGATAGAACTTGGAACTACAGTATTGTGCCAAGTTTCAAAGAGCTAGCACAAACCGTGTTTGATTTAGAGTTCCAACTACATGTATCCATATTGGAGAAAACAGAGTGAACCTAAAAATGAAAACGGTTACTGCAAAGGAACGGTTTAACCTAGAAGAACGAAATTTGGTGATCCAAGTGGGATTGCTGTACTGATCATTGCCTGCCAGTATCATCAAGATTGGGTGAAAAAATGGTTGCTGAGATTTCAGGAAACTCGTAGTTTTTTTGGAAGCTTGGCAACCCCATTCAATGAAAGTGATTCTCGTCAGTCTCTGCTTGGGGCTACTTCAGTACGACACAAACCATAGCGATAGAACCTGCAACTACATTATTGTGCCAAGTTTCAAAGAGCTAGCACAAACCGTGTTTGATTTAGAGTTCCAACTACATGTATCCATATAGGAGAAAACAGAGTGAAACCAAAAAATGAAAACGGCTACTGGAAACGAACGGTTTAACCTAGAAGAAAGAAATTTGGTGAGCCAAGTGGGACTGGTGTACTGATCATTACCTGAGAGTATCATCAAGATTGGGGGAACAAATGTTTGCAGAGATTTCAGGAAACTTGTAGTTTTTTTGGGAAGCTTGGCAACCCCATTCAATGAAAGTGATTCTCGTCAGTCTCTGCTTGGGGCTACTTCAGTACGACACAAACCATAGCGACAGAACCTGGAACTACATTATTGTGCCAAGTTTCAAAGAGCTAGCACAAACCGTGTTTGATTTAGAGTTCAACTACATGTATCCATATAGGAGAAAACAGAGTGAAACCTAAACATGAAAGCGGATACTGCAAACGAACGGTTTAACCTAGAAGAAAGAAATTTGGTGAGCCAAGTGGGACTGGTGTACTGATCATTACCTGAGAGTATCATCAAGATTGGGTGAAAAAATGTTTGCTGAGATTTCAGGAAACTCGTAGTTTTTTGGACGCTTGGCAACCCCTTTCAATGAAAGTGATTCTCGTCAGTCTCTGCTTGGGGCTACTTCAGTATGACACAAACCATAGCGATGGAACCTGGAACTACATTCTTGTGCCAAGTTTCAAAGAGCTAGCACAAACCGTGTTTGATTTAGAGTTCCAACTACATGTATCCATATAGGAGAAAACAGAGTGAAACCTAAAAATAAAAACGGTTACTGCAAACGAACGGTTTAACCTAGAAGAACGAAATTTGGTGAGCCAAGTGGATTGGTGTTCTGATCATTACGTGCAAGTATCATCAAGAATGGGTGAAAAAATGTTTGCTGAGATTCAGGAAACTCGTAGTTTTATGGAAGCTTGGCAACCCCTTTCAATGAAGTGATTCTCGTCAGTCTGCTTGGGGCTACTTCAATAAGACACAAACCATAGCGATAGAACTTGGAACTACAGTATTGTGCCAAGTTTCAAAGAGCTAGCACAAACCGTGTTTGATTTAGAGTTCCAACTACATGTATCCATATTGGAGAAAACAGAGTGAAACCTAAACATGAAAACGGTTACTGCAAACGAACGGTTTAACCATGAAGATCGAAATTGGTGAGCCAGGTGGGATTGGTGTACTGATCATTACCTGTCAGTATCATCAAGATTGGGTGAAAAAATGGTTGCTGAGATTTCAGGAAACTCGTAGTTTTTAGAAGCTTGGCAACCCCTTTCAATGAAAGTTGATTCTCGTCAGTCTCTGCTTGGGGCTGCTTCAATAGGACACAAACCATAGCGATAGACCCTGGAACTACATTCTTGTGCCAAGTTTCAAAGAGCTAGCACAAACCGTGTTTGATTTAGAGTTACAACTACATGTATCCATATAGGAGAAAACAGAGTGAAACCTAAACATGAAAGCGGATACTGCAAACGAACGGTTTAACCTAGAAGAAAGAATTTGGTGAGCCAAGTGGGATTGGTGTACTGATCATTACCTGCAAGTATCATCAAGATTGGGTGAAAAAATGTTTTCTGAGATTTCAGGAAACTCGTAGCTTTTGGAAGCTTGGAAACCCCATTCAATGAAAGTGATTCTCGTCAGTCTCTGCTTGGGCCTACTTCAGTAGGACACAAACCATAGCGATAGAACCTGGAACTACATTATTGTGCCAACTTTCAAAGAGCTAGCACAAACCTTGTTTGAATTAGAGTTCCAACTACATGTATCCATATAGGATAAAACAGAGTGAAACCTAAAAATGAAAACGGTTACTGCAAAGGAACGGTTTAACCTAGAAGAACGAAATTTGGTGAGCCAAGTGGGATTGCTGTAGTGAACATTGCCTGCCAGTATCATCAAGATTGGGTGAAAAAATGGTTGCTGAGATTTCAGGAAACTCGTAGTTTTTTTGGAAGCTTGGCAACCCCATTCAATGAAAGTGATTCTCGTCAGTCTCTGCTTGGGCTACTTCAGTACGACACAAACGATAGCGATAGAACCTGCAACTACATTATTGTGCCAAGTTTCAAAGAGCTAGCACAAACCGTGTTTGATTTAGAGTTCCAACTACATGTATCCATATAGGAGAAAACAGAGTGAAACCTAAAAATGAAAACGGTTACTGCAAAGGAACGGTTTAACCTAGAAGAACGAAATTTGGTGACCCAAGTGGGATTGGTGTACCGATCATTACCTGCCAGTATCATCAAGATTGGGTGAAAAAATGTTTGCTGAGATTTCAGGAAACTCGTAGTTTTTTAGAAGCTTGGCAACCCCTTTCAATGAAAGTGATTCTCGTCAGTCTCTGCTTGGGGCTACTTCAATAGGACACAAACCATAGCGATAGACCCTGGAACTACATTCTTGTGCCAAGTTTCAAAGAGGTAGCACAAACCGTGTTTCATTTAGAGTTCCAACTACATGTATCCATATAGGAGAAAACTTTGTGAAACCTAAATATGAAAACGGTTACTGCAAAGGCATGGTTTTACCTAGAAGAACGAAATTTGGTGAGCCAAGTGTGATTGGTGTACTGATCATAACCAGCCAATATCATCAAGATTGGGTGAAAAAAATGTTTGCTGAGATTTCAGGAAACTCGTAGTTTTTTGGAAGCTTCGCAACCCCTTTCAATGAAAGTGATTCTCGTCAGTCTCTGCTTGGGTCTACTTCAATAGGACACAAACCATAGCGATAGAACTTGGAACTACATTCTTGTACCAAGTTTCAAAGAGCTAGCACAAACCGTGTTTGATTCAGAGTTCCAACTACATGTATCCATATAGGAGAAAACAGAGTGAAACCTAAACATGAAAAACGGTTACTGCAAACGAACGGTTTAACCAAGAAGAACGAAATTTGGTGAGCCAAGTGGGATTGGTGTACTGATCATTACCAGCAAGTATCATCAAGATTGGGTGAATAAATGTTTGCTGAGATTTCAGGAAACCTCGTTGATTTTTGGAAGCTTGGCAACCCCTTTCAATGAAAGTGATTCTCGTCAGTCTCTGCTTGGGGCTACTTCAAGAGGACACAAACCAGAGCGATAGAACCTGGAACTACATTCTTGTGCCAAGTTTCAAAGACCTAGCACAAACCGTGTTTGATTTAGAGTTCCAACTACATGTATCCATATAGGAGAAAACAGAGTGAAACCTAAACATGAAAACGGATACTGCAAAAGAACGGTTTAACCTAGAAGAAAGAAATTTGGTTTGCCAAGTGCGACTGGTGTACTGATCATTACCTGCAAGTATCATCAAGATTGGGTGAAAAATGTTGCTGAGATTTCAGGAAACGTAGTTTTTTGGAAGCTTGGCAACCCCTTTCAATGAAAGTGATTCTCGTCAGTCTCTGCTTGGGGCTACTTCGGTACGACACAAACCATAGCGATAGAACCTGTAACTACATTATTGTGCCAAGTTTCAAAGAGCTAGCACAAACCGTGTTTGATTTAGAGTTCCAACTACATGTATCCATATAGGAGAAAACAGAGTGAAACCAAAAAATGAAAACGGCTATTGGAAACGAACGGTTTAACCTAGAAGAAAGAAATTTGGTGAGCCGAGTGGGACTGGTTTACTGATCATTACCTGAGAGTATCATCAAGATTGGGGGAACAAATGTTTGCAGAGATTTCAGGAAACTTGTAGTTTTTTTGGAAGCTTGGCAACCCCATTCAATGAAAGTGATTCTCGTCAGTCTCTGCTTGGGGCTACTTCAGTACGACACAAACCATAGCGACAGAACCTGGAACTACATTATTGTGCCAAGTTTCAAAGAGCTAGCACAAACCGTGTTTGATTGAGAGTTCCAACTACATGTATCCATATAGGAGAAAACAGAGTGAGACCTAAAAATGAAAACGGTTACTGCAAAGGAACGGTTTAACCTGGAAGAACGAAATTGGGTGAGCCAAGTGGGATTGGTGTACTGATCATTACCTGCCAGTATCATCAAGATTGGGTGAAAAAATGGTTGCTGAGATTTCAGGAAACTCGAAGTTTTTTGGAAGCTTGGCAACCCCTTTCAATGAAAGTGATTCTCGTCAGTCTCTGCTTGGGGCTACTTCGGTACGACACAAACCAGAGCGATAGAACCTGTACTACATTATTGTGCCAAGTTTCAAAGAGCTAGCACAAACCGTGTTTGATTTAGAGTTCCAACTACATGTATCCATATAGGAGAAAACAGAGTGAAACCTAAACATGAAAGCGGATACTGCAAACGAACGGTTTAACCTAGAAGAAAGAAATTTGGTGAGCCAAGTGGGACTGGTGTACTGATCATTACCTGAGAGTATCATCAAGATTGGGTGAAAAAATGTTTGCTGAGATTTCAGGAAACTCGTAGTTTTTTGGAAGCTTGGCAACCCCTTTCAATGAAAGTGATTCTCGTCAGTCTCTTCTTGGGGCTACTTCAATAGGACACAAACCATAGCGATAGACCCTGGAACTACATTCTTGTGCCAAGTTTCATAGAGCTAGCACAAACCATGTTTGATTTAGAGTTCCAACTACATGTATCCATATATGAGAAAACAGAGTGAAACCAAAAAATGAAAACGGCTATTGGAAACGAACGGTTTAACCTAGAAGAAAGAAATTTGGTGAGCCAAGTGGGACTGGTGTACTGATCATTACCTGAGAGTATCATCAAGATTGGGGGAACAAATGTTTGCAGAGATTTCAGGAAACTTGTAGTTTTTTTGGAAGCTTGGCAACCCCATTCAATGAAAGTGATTCTCGTCAGTCTCGGCTTGGGGCTACTTCAGTACGACACAAACCATAGCGACAGAACCTGGAACTACATTATTGTGCCAAGTTTCAAAGAGCTAGCACAAACCGTGTTTGATTTAGAGTTCCAACTACATGTATCCATATAGGAGAAAACAGAGTGAGACCTAAAAATGAAAACGGTTACTGCAAAGAACGTTTAACCTAGAAGAACGAAATTTGGTGAGCCAAGTGGGATTGCTGTAGTGATCATTACGTGCAAGTATCATCAAGAATGGGTGAAAAAATGTTTGCTGAGATTCAGGAAACTCGTAGTTTTATGGAAGCTTGGCAACCCCTTTCAATGAAGTGATTCTCGTCAGTCTGCTTGGGGCTACTTCAATAAGACACAAACCATAGCGATAGAACTTGGAACTACAGTATTGTGCCAAGTTTCAAAGAGCTAGCTCAAACCGTGTTTGATTTAGAGTACCAACTACATGTATCCATATTGGAGAAAACAGAGTGAAACCTAAACATGAAAACGGTTACTGCAAACGAACGGTTTAACCAAGAAGAACGAAATTTGGTGAGCCAAGTGGGATTGGTGTACTGATCATTACCTGCCAGTATCATCAAGATTGGGTGAAAAAATGTTTGGTGAGATTTCAGAAACTCGTAATTTTTTTAGAAGCTTGGCAACCCCTTTCAATGAAAGTGATTCTCGTCAGTCTCGTCTTGGGCTGCTTCAATAGGACACAAACCATAGCGATAGACCTGGAACTACATTCTTGTGCCAAGTTTCATAGAGCTAGCACAAACCGTGTTTGATTTAGAGTTCCAACTACATGTATCCATATAGGAGAAAAAATTGTGAAACCTAAACATGAAAACGGTTACTGCAAGGAACAGTTTAACCTAGAAGAACGAAATTTGGTGAGCCAAGTGGGATTGGTGTACTGATCATTACCTGCAAGTATCATCAAGATTGGGTGAAAAAATGGTTGCTGAGATTTCAGGAAACTCGTAGTTTTTTGGAAGCTTGGCAACTCCTTTCAAGAAAGTGATTCTCGTCAGTCTCTGCTTGGGGCTACTTCGGTATGACACAAACCATAACGATGGAACCTGGAACTACATTCTTGTGCCAAGTTTCAAAGAGCTAGCACAAACCGTGTTTGATTTAGAGTTCCAACTACATGTATCCATATAGGAGAAAACAGAGTGAAACCTAAAAATAAAAACGGTTACTGCAAACGAACGGTTTAACCTAGAAGAACGAAATTTGGTGAGCCAAGTGGGATGGTGTACTGATCATTACGTGCAAGTATCATCAAGAAATGGGTGAAAAAATGTTTGCTGAGATTCAGGAAACTCGTAGTTTTATGGAAGCTTGGCAACCCCTTTCAATGAAGTGATTCTCGTCAGTCTGCTTGGGGCTACTTCAATAAGACACAAACCATAGCGATAGAACTTGGAAACTACAGTATTGTGCCAAGTTTCAAAGAGCTAGCACAAACCGTGTTTGATTTAGAGTTCCAACTACATGTATCCATATTGGAGAAAACAGAGTGAAAACCTAAACATGAAAACGGTTACTGCAAACGAACGGTTTAACCATGAAGATCGAAATTTGGTGAGCCAGGTGGGATTGGTGTACTGATCATTACCTGTCAGTATCATCAAGATTGGGTGAAAAAATGGTTGCTGAGATTTCAGGAAACTCGTAGTTTTTTAGAAGCTTGGCAACCCCTTTCAATGAAAGTGATTCTCGTCAGTCTCTGCTTGGGGCTGCTTCAATAGGACACAAACCATAGCGATAGACCCTGGAACTACATTCTTGTGCCAAGTTTCAAAGAGCTAGCACAAACCGTGTTTGATTTAGAGTTACAACTACATGTATCCATATAGGAGAAAACAGAGTGAAACCTAAACATGAAAGCGGATACTGCAAACGAACGGTTTAACCTAGAAGAAAGAAATTTGGTGAGCCAAGTGGGATTGGTGTACTGATCATTACCTGCAAGTATCATCAAGATTGGGTGAAAAAATGTTTTCTGAGATTTCAGGAAACTCGTAGCTTTTGGAAGCTTGGAAACCCCATTCAATGAAAGTGATTCTCGTCAGTCTCTGCTTGGGCCTACTTCAGTAGGCCCCAACCATAGCGATAGAACCTGGAACTACATTATTGTGCCAACTTTCAAAGAGCTAGCACAAACCTTGTTTGAATTAGAGTTCCAACTACATGTATCCATATAGGATAAAACAGAGTGAAACCTAAAAATGAAAACGGTTACTGCAAAGGAACGGTTTAACCTAGAAGAACGAAATTTGGTGAGCCAAGTGGGATTGCTGTAGTGAACATTGCCTGCCAGTATCATCAAGATTGGGTGAAAAAATGGTTGCTGAGATTTCAGGAAACTCGTAGTTTTTTTGGAAGCTTGGCAACCCCATTCAATGAAAGTGATTCTCGTCAGTCTCTGCTTGGGGCTACTTCAGTACGACACAAACGATAGCGATAGAACCTGCAACTACATTATTGTGCCAAGTTTCAAAGAGCTAGCACAAACCGTGTTTGATTTAGAGTTCCAACTACATGTATCCATATAGGAGAAAACAGAGTGAAACCTAAAAATGAAAACGGTTACTGCAAAGGAACGGTTTAACCTAGAAGAACGAAATTTGGTGACCCAAGTGGGATTGGTGTACCGATCATTACCTGCCAGTATCATCAAGATTGGGTGAAAAAATGTTTGCTGAGATTTCAGGAAACTCGTAGTTTTTTAGAAGCTTGGCAACCCCTTTCAATGAAAGTGATTCTCGTCAGTCTCTGCTTGGGCTACTTCAATAGGACACAAACCATAGCGATAGACCCTGGAACTACATTCTTGTGCCAAGTTTCAAAGAGGTAGCACAAACCGTGTTTCATTTAGAGTTCCAACTACATGTATCCATATAGGAGAAAACTTTGTGAAACCTAAATATGAAAACGGTTACTGCAAAGGCATGGTTTTACCTAGAAGAACGAATTTGGTGAGCCAAGTGTGATTGGTGTACTGATCATAACCAGCCAATATCATCAAGATTGGGTGAAAAAAATGTTTGCTGAGATTTCAGGAAACTCGTAGTTTTTTGGAAGCTTCGCAACCCCTTTCAATGAAAGTGATTCTCGTCAGTCTCTGCTTGGGTCTACTTCAATAGGACACAAACCATAGCGATAGAACTTGGAACTACATTCTTGTACCAAGTTTCAAAGAGCTAGCACAAACCGTGTTTGATTCAGAGTTCCAACTACATGTATACATATAGGAGAAAACAGAGTGAAACCTAAACATGAAAACGGTTACTGCAAACGAACGGTTTAACCAAGAAGAACGAAATTTGGTGAGCCAAGTGGGATTGGTGTACTGATCATTACCAGCAAGTATCATCAAGATTGGGTGAAAAAATGTTTGCTGAGATTTCAGGAAACTCGTAGTTTTTTGGAAGCTTGGCAACCCCTTTCAATGAAAGTGATTCTCGTCAGTCTCTGCTTGGGGCTACTTCAAGAGGACACAAACCAGAGCGATAGAACCTGGAACTACATTCTTGTGCCAGTTCAAAGACCTAGCACAAACCGTGTTTGATTTAGAGTTCCAACTACATGTATCCATATAGGAGAAAACAGAGTGAAACCTAAACATGAAAACGGATACTGCAAAAGAACGGTTTAACCTAGAAGAAAGAAATTTGGTTTGCCAAGTGCGACTGGTGTACTGATCATTACCTGCAAGTATCATCAAGATTGGGTGAAAAAATGTTTGCTGAGATTTCAGGAAACGTAGTTTTTTGGAAGCTTGGCAACCCCTTTCAATGAAAGTGATTCTCGTCAGTCTCTGCTTGGGGCTACTTCGGTACGACACAAACCATAGCGATAGAACCTGTAACTACATTATTGTGCCAAGTTTCAAAGAGCTAGCACAAACCGTGTTTGATTTAGAGTTCCAACTACATGTATCCATATAGGAGAAAACAGAGTGAAACCAAAAAATGAAAACGGCTATTGGAAACGAACGGTTTAACCTAGAAGAAAGAAATTTGGTGAGCCAAGTGGGACTGGTTTACTGATCATTACCTGAGAGTATCATCAAGATTGGGGGAACAAATGTTTGCAGAGATTTCAGGAAACTTGTAGTTTTTTTGGAAGCTTGGCAACCCCATTCAATGAAAGTGATTCTCGTCAGTCTCTGCTTGGGGCTACTTCAGTACGACACAAACCATAGCGACAGAACCTGGAACTACATTATTGTGCCAAGTTTCAAAGAGCTAGCACAAACCGTGTTTGATTGAGAGTTCCAACTACATGTATCCATATAGGAGAAAACAGAGTGAGACCTAAAAATGAAAACGGTTACTGCAAAGGAACGGTTTAACCTGGAAGAACGAAATTGGGTGAGCCAAGTGGGATTGGTGTACTGATCATTACCTGCCAGTATCATCAAGATTGGGTGAAAAAATGGTTGCTGAGATTTCAGGAAACTCGAAGTTTTTTGGAAGCTTGGCAACCCCTTTCAATGAAAGTGATTCTCGTCAGTCTCTGCTTGGGGCTACTTCGGTACGACACAAACCAGAGCGATAGAACCTGTAACTACAATATTGTGCCAAGTTTCAAAGAGCTAGCACAAACCGTGTTTGATTTAGAGTTCCAACTACATGTATCCATATAGGAGAAAACAGAGTGAAACCTAAACATGAAAGCGGATACTGCAAACGAACGGTTTAACCTAGAAGAAAGAAATTTGGTGAGCCAAGTGGGACTGGTGTACTGATCATTACCTGAGAGTATCATCAAGATTGGGTGAAAAAATGTTTGCTGAGATTTCAGGAAACTCGTAGTTTTTGGAAGCTTGGCAACCCCTTTCAATGAAAGTGATTCTCGTCAGTCTCTTCTTGGGGCTACTTCAATAGGACACAAACCATAGCGATAGACCCTGGAACTACATTCTTGTGCCAAGTTTCATAGAGCTAGCACAAACCATGTTTGATTTAGAGTTCCAACTACATGTATCCATATATGAGAAAACAGAGTGAAACCAAAAAATGAAAACGGCTATTGGAAACGAACGGTTTAACCTAGAAGAAAGAAATTTGGTGAGCCAAGTGGGACTGGTGTACTGATCATTACCTGAGAGTATCATCAAGATTGGGGGAACAAATGTTTGCAGAGATTTCAGGAAACTTGTAGTTTTTTTGGAAGCTTGGCAACCCCATTCAATGAAAGTGATTCTCGTCAGTCTCGGCTTGGGGCTACTTCAGTACGACACAAACCATAGCGACAGAACCTGGAACTACATTATTGTGCCAAGTTTCAAAGAGCTAGCACAAACCGTGTTTGATTTAGAGTTCCAACTACATGTATCCATATAGGAGAAAACAGAGTGAGACCTAAAAATGAAAACGGTTACTGCAAAGGAACGGTTTAACCTAGAAGAACGAAATTTGGTGAGCCAAGTGGGATTGCTGTACTGATCATTACGTGCAAGTATCATCAAGAATGGGTGAAAAAATGTTTGCTGAGATTCAGGAAACTCGTAGTTTTATGGAAGCTTGGCAACCCCTTTCAATGAAGTGATTCTCGTCAGTCTGCTTGGGGCTACTTCAATAAGACACAAACCATAGCGATAGAACTTGGAACTACAGTATTGTGCCAAGTTTCAAAGAGCTAGCTCAAACCGTGTTTGATTTAGAGTACCAACTACATGTATCCATATTGGAGAAAACAGAGTGAAACCTAAACATGAAAACGGTTACTGCAAACGAACGGTTTAACCAAGAAGAACGAAATTTGGTGAGCCAAGTGGGATTGGTGTACTGATCATTACCTGCCAGTATCATCAAGATTGGGTGAAAAAATGTTTGGTGAGATTTCAGGAAACTCGTAATTTTTGGAAGCTTGGCAACTCCTTTCAATGAATGTGATTCTCGTCAGTCTCTGCTTGGGTCTATTTCAATAGGACACAAACCATAGCGATAGAACTTGGAACTACATTCTTGTACCAACTTTCAACGAGCTAGCACAAACCGTGTTTGATTTAGAGTTCCAACTACATGTATCCATATTAGAGAAAACAGAGTGAAACCTAAACATGAAAACGGTTACGGCAAAGGAACGGTTTAACCTAGAAGAACGATATTTGGTGAGCCAAGTGGGATTGGTGTACTGATCATTACCTGCAAGTACCATCAAGATTGGGTGAAAAAATGTTTGCTGAGATTTCAGGAAACGTAGTTTTTTGGAAGCTTGGCAACCCCTTTCAATGAAAGTGATTCTCGTCAGTCTCTGCTTGGGGCTACTTCGGTACGACACAAACCATAGCGATAGAACCTGTAACTACATTATTGTGCCAAGTTTCAAAGAGCTAGCACAAACCGTGTTTGATTTAGAGTTTCCAACTACATGTATCCATATAGGAGAAAACAGAGTGAAACCAAAAAATGAAAACGGCTACTGGAAACGAACGGTTTAACCTAGAAGAAAGAAATTTGGTGAGCCAAGTGGGACTGGTGTACTGATCATTACCTGAGAGTATCATCAAGATTGGGTCAAAAAATGTTTGCTGAGATTTCAGGAAACTCGTAGTTTTTTGGAAGCTTGGCAACCCCTTTCAATGAAAGTGATTCTCGTCAGTCTCTGCTTGGGGCTACTTCGGTACGACACAAACCATAGCGATAGAACTTGGAACTACATTCTTGTGCCAAGTTTCTAAGAGCTAGCACAACCCGTGTTTGATTTAGAGTTCCAAATACATGTATCCATATAGGAGAAAACATAGTGAAACCTAAAAATGAAAACGGTTACCGCAAAGGAACGGTTTAACCTAGAAGAACGAAATTTGGTGAGCCAAGTGGGATTGGTGTACTGATCATTACCTGCAAGTATC
>NW_027551942.1:0-61748 GCF_045843805.1 Urocitellus parryii | reverse complement strand
CCTTATAGAAGAAAACAGAGTGAAACCTATACATGAAAACGGTTACTGCATAAGGAACGTTTAAGCTAGATGAACGAAATTTGGTGAGCCAAGTGGGATTGGTGTACTGATCATTACCTGCCAGTATCATCAAGATTGGGTGAAAAAATGTTTGCTGAGATTACAGGAAACTCGTAGTTTTTTGGAAGCTTGGCAACCCCTTTCAATGAAAGTGATTCTCGTCACTCTCTGCTTGGGGCCACTTCAATAGGACACAAACCATAGCGATAGAACTTGGAACTTCATTATTTTGCGAAGTTTCATAGAGCTGGCACAAACCGTGTTTGATTTAGAGTTCCAACTACATGTATCCATATAGGAGAAAACGGAGTGAAACCCTAAACATGAAAACGGTTCCTGCAAAGGAAAGGTTTAACCTAGAAAACGAAATTTGGTGAGCCAAGTGTGATTGGTGTACTGATCCTTACCTGCAAGTATCATCAAGATTTGGGTGAAAAAATGTTTGCTGAGATTACAGGAAACTCGTAGTTTTTTGGAAGCTTGGCAACCCCTTTCAATGAAAGTGATTCTCGTCAGTCTCTGCTTGGGGCTACTTCAATAGGACACAAACCGTAGCGATAGAACTTGGAACTACATTATTGTGCCAAGTTTCAAAGAGCTAGCATGAACCGTGTTTGATTTAGAGTTCCAACTACATGTATCCATATAGGAGAAAACAGAGTGAAACCTAAACATGAAAACGGTTACTGCAAAGAATGGTTTAACCTAGAAGAACGGAATTTGGTGAGCCAAGTGGGATTGGTGTACTGATCATTCCCTGCAAGTATCATCAAGATTGGGTGAAAAAATGTTTGCTGAGATTCAGGAAACTCGTAGATTTTTGGAAGCTTGGTAACCCCTTTCAATGAAGTGATTCTCGTCAGTCTCTGCTTGGGGCTACTTCAATAGGACACAAACCCCAGCGATAGAACTTGGAACTACGTTATTGTGCCCAGTTTCAAAGAGCTAGCACGAACGTGTTTGATTTAGAGTTCCAAGTACATGTATCCATGTAGGAGAAAACAGAGTGAAACTTAAAACATGAAAACGGTTTACTGCAAAGGAACGGTTTAAGCTAGATGAACGAAACTTGGTGAGCCAAGTGGGATTGGTGTACTGATCCTTACCTGCAAGTATCATCAAGATTGGGTGAAAAAATGTTTGCTGAGATTTCAGGAAACTCGTAGTTTTTTGGAAGCTTGGCAACCCCTTTCAATGAAAGTGATTCTCGTCAGTCTCTGCTTGGGGCTACTTCAATAGGACACAAACGATAGCGATAGAACTTGGAACTACATTATTGTGCCAAGTTTCAAAGAGCTATTACAAACCATGTTTGATTTAGAGTTCCAAATATATGTATCCATTTAGGAGAAACAGAGTGAAACCTAAACATGAAAGGGTTACTGCAAAGCAACGGTTTAAGCTAGAAGAACGAAATTGGTGAGCCAAGTGGGATTGGTGTACTGATCATTACCTGCAAGTATCATCAAGATTGGGTGAAAAATGTTTGCTGAGATTTCAGGAAACTCGTAGTTTTTTGGAAGCTTGGCAACCCCTTTCAATGAAAGTGATTCTCGTCAGTCTCTGCTTGGGGCTACTTCAATAGGACACAAACCATAGCGATAGAACTTGGAACTTCATTATTTTGCGAAGTTTCATAGAGCTAGCACAAACCGTGTTTATTTGGAGTTCCAACTACATGTATCCATATAGGAGAAAACAGAGTGAAACCTAAACATGAAAACGGTTACTGCAAAGGAAAGGTTTAACCTACAAGAACGAAATTTGGTGAGCCAAGTGGGATTGGTGTACTGATCATTACCTGCCAGTATCATCAAGATTGGGTGAAAAAATGTTTGCTGAGATTTCAGGAAACTCGTAGTTTTTTGGAAGCTTGGCAACCCCTTTCAATGAAAGTGATTCTCGTCAGTCTCTGCTTGGGGCTACTTCAATAGGACACAAACCATAGCGATAGAACTTGGAACTTCATTATTTTGCGAAGTTTCATAGAGCTAGCAACAACCGTGTTTGATTTAGAGTTCCAACTACATGTATCCATATAGGAGAAAACAGAGTGAACCTAAACATGAAAGGGTTACTGCAAAGCAACGGTTTAAGCTAGAAGAACGAAATTTGGTGAGCCAAGTGGGATTGGTGTACTGATCATTACCTGCAAGTATCATCAAGATTGGGTGAAAAAATGTTGCTGAGATTTCAGGAAACTCGTAGTTTTTTGGAAGCTTGGCAACCCCTTTCAATGAAAGTGATTCTCGTCAGTCTCTGCTTGGGGCTACTTCAATAGGACACAAACCATAGCGATAGAACTTGGAACTTCATTATTTTGCGAAGTTTCATAGAGCTAGCACAAACCGTGTTTATTTGGAGTTCCAACTACATGTATCCATATAGGAGAAAACAGAGTGAAACCTAAACATGAAAACGGTTACTGCAAAGGAAAGGTTTAACCTACAAGAACGAAATTTGGTGAGCCAAGTGGGATTGGTGTACTGATCATTACCTGCCAGTATCATCAAGATTGGGTGAAAAAATGTTTGCTGAGATTTCAGGAAACTCGTAGTTTTTTGGAAGCTTGGCAACCCCTTTCAATGAAAGTGATTCTCGTCAGTCTCTGCTTTGGGGCTACTTCAATAGGACACAAACCATAGCGATAGAACTTGGAACTTCATTATTTGCGAAGTTTCATAGAGCTAGCAACAACCGTGTTTGATTTAGAGTTCCAACTACATGTATCCATATAGGAGAAAACAGAGTGAAACCTAAACATGAAAGGGTTACTGCAAAGCAACGGTTTAAGCTAGAAGAACGAAATTTGGTGAGCCAAGTGGGATTGGGTGTACTGATCATTACCTGCCAGTATCATCAAGATTGGGTGAAAAAAATGTTTGCTGAGATTTCAGGAATCTCGTATTTTTTTGGAAGCTTGGCAACCCCTTTTAATGAAGTGATTCTCGTCAGTCTCTGCTTGGGGCTACTTCAATAGGACACAAACCATAGCGATAGAACGTGGAACTACATTATTGTGCCAAGTTTCAAAGAGCTAGCACAAACCGTGTTTGATTTAGAGTTCCAACTACATGTATCCATATAGGAGAAAACAGAGTGAAACCTAAACATGAAAACGGTTACTGCAAAGGAACGTTTTAAGCTAGAAGAACGAAATTTGGTGAGCCAAGTGAGATTGGTGTACTGATCATTACCTGCCAGTATCATCAAGATTGGGTGAAAAAATGTTTGCTGAGATTTTAGGAAACTCGTAGTTTTTTGGAAGCTTGGCAACCCCTTTCAATGAAAGTGATTCTCGTCAGTCTCTGCTTGGGGCTACTTCAATAGGACACAAACCATAGCGATAGAACTTGGAACTACATTTTTGTGCCAAGTTTCAAAGAGCTAGCACAAACCGTGTTTGATTTAGTGTTCCAAATACGTGTATCCATATAGGAAAAACAGAGTGAAACCTACACCTGAAAAGGGTTACTGCAAAGGAACGGTTTAAGCTAGAAGAACGAAATTTGGTGAGCGAAGTGGGATTGGTGTACTGATCATTACCTGCCAGTATAATCAAGATTGGTTGAAAAAATGTTTGCTGAGATTACCGGAAACTCCTAGTTTTTCGAAAGCTTGGCAACCCCTTTCAATGAAAGTGATTCTCGTCAGTCTCTGCTTGGGGCTACTTCAATAGGACACAAACCGTAGCGATACAACTTGGAACTAAATAATTGTGTCAAGTTTCAAAGAGCTAGCACAAACCGTGTTTGATTTAGTGTTCCAAATACATGTATCCATATAGGAGAAAAATAGAGTGAAATCTAAACATGAAAAGGGTTACTGCAAAGGAACGTTTAAGATAGAAGAACGAAATTTGGTGAGCCAAGTGGGATTGGTGTACTGATCATTACCTGCAAGTATCATCATGATTGGGTGAAAAAATGTTTGCTGAGATTTCAGGAAACTCGTAGTTTTTTGGAAGCTTGGCAACCCCTTTCAATGAAAGGGATTCTCGTCAGTCTCTGCTTGGGGCTACTTCAATAGGACACCAAACCATAGCGATAGAACTTGGAACTACATTATTGTGCCAAGTTTCAAAGAGCTAGCACAACCTGTTTGATTTAGAGTTCCAAATACATGTATCCATATAAGAGAAAACAGAGTGAAACCTAAATATGAAAACGGATACTGCAAAGGACGGTTTAACCTAGAAGAACGAAATTTGGTGAGCCAAGTGGAATTGGTGTACTGATCAATACCTGCCAGTATCATCAAGATTGGTTCAAAAATTGTTTGCTGAGATTTCATGAAACTCGTTGTTTTTGGAAGCTTGGCAACCCCTTTCAATGAAAGTGATTCCTCGTCAGTCTCTGTTTGGGGCTACTTCAATAGGACACAAACCATAGCGATAGAACTTGGAACTACATTATTGTGCAAGTTTCAAAGAGCTTGCACAAACCGTGTTTGATTTAGAGTTCCAACTACATGTATCCATATAGGAGAAAATAGAGTGAAACCTAAACATGAAAAGGGTTACTGCAAAGGAACGGTTTTAAGATAGAAGAACGAAATTTGGTGAGCCAAGTGGGATTGGTGTACTGATCATTACCTGCAAGTATCATCAAGATTGGGTGAAGAAATGTTTGCTGAGATTTCAGGAAACTCGTAGTTTTTGGAAGCTTGGCAACCCCTTTCAATGAAAGTGATTCTCGTCAGTCTCTGCTTGGGGCTACTTCAATACAACACAAACCGTAGCGATAGAACTTGGAACTACATTATTGCGCATAGTTTCAAAGAGCTAGCATGAACCGTGTTTGCTTTAGAGTTCCAACTACATGTATCCATATAGGAGAAAACAGAGTGAAACCTAAACATGAAAAAAGTTTACTGCAAGGAACGGTTTAAGCTAGAAGAACGAAATTTGGTGAGCCAAGTGGGATTGGTGTACTGATCATTACCTGCCAGTATCATCAAGATTGGGTGAAAAAATGTTTGCTGAGATTTCAGGAAACTCGTATTTTTTTGGAAGCTTGGCAACCCCTTTCAATGAAAGTGATTCTCGTCAGTCTCTGCTTGGGTCTACTTCAATAGGACACAAAGCATAGCGATAGAACTTGGAACTACATTTTTGTGCCAAGTTTCAAAGAGCTAGCACAAACCGTGTTTGATTTAGTGTTCCAAATACGTGTATCCATATCGGAAAAACAGAGTGAAACCTAAACCTGAAAAGGGTTACTGCAAAGGAACGGTTTAAGCTAGAAGAACGAAATTTGGTGAGCGAAGTGGGATTGGTGTACTGATCATTACCTGCCAGTATAATCAAGATTGGTTGAAAAAATGTTTGCTGAGATTACCGGAAACTCCTAGTTTTTCGAAAGCTTAGCAACCCCTTTCAATGAAAGTGATTCTCGTCAGTCTCTGCTTGGGGCTACTACAATAGGACACAAACCGTAGCGATAGAACTTGGAACTAAATAATTGTGCCAAGTTTCAAAGAGCTAGCACAAACCGTGTTTGATTTAGAGTTCCAACTACATGTATCCATATAGGAGAAAATAGAGTGAAATCTAAACATGAAAAGGGTTACTGCAAAGGAACGGTTTAAGGTAGAAGAACAAAATTTGGTGAGCCAAGTGGGATTGGTGTACTGATCATTACCTGCAAGTATCATCATGATTGGGTGAAAAAATGGTTGCTGAGATTTCAGGAAACTCGTAGTTTTTTGGAAGCTTGGCAACCCCTTTCAATGAAAGGGATTCTCGTCAGTCTCTGCTTGGGGCTACTTCAATAGGACACAAACCATAGTGATAGAACGTGGAACTACATTATTGTGCCAAGTTTCAAAGAGCTAGCCAAAACCGTGTTTGATTTAGAGTTCAACTACGTGTATCCATATAGGAGAAAACAGAGTGAAACCTAAACATGAAAACGGTTACTGCAAAGGAACATTTTAAGCTAGAAGAACGAAATTTGGTGAGCCAAGTGGGATTGGTGTACTGATCATTACCTGCCAGTATCATCAAGATTGGGTGAAAAAATGTTTGCTGAGATTTCAGGAAACTCGTAGTTTTTTGGAAGCTTGGCAACCCCTTTCAATGAAAGTGATTCTCGTCAGTCTCTGCTTGGGGCTACTTCAATAGGACACAAACCTCTAGCGATAGAACTTGGAACTACATTATTGTGCCAAGTTTCAAAGAGCTAGCACAAACCATGTTTGATTAAGAGTTCCAACTACATGTATCCATATAGGAGAAAAGAGAGTGAAACCTAAACATGAAAACGGTTATTGCAAAGGAATGGTTTAACCTAGAAGAACGAAATTTGGTGAGCGAAGTGGGATTGGTGTACTGATCATTACCTGCCAGTATAATCAAGATTGGTTGAAAAAATGTTTGCTGAGATTTCAGGAAACTCATCGTTCTTTGGAAGCTTGGCAACCCATTTCAATGAAAGTGATTCTCGTCAGTCTCTGCTTGGGGCTACTTCAATAGGACACAAACCATAGCGATAGAACTTGGAACTACATTACTGTGCCAAGTTTCAAAAAGCTAGCATAAACCGTGTTTGATTTAGAGTTCCAAATATATGTATCCATATAGGAGAAAACAGAGTGAAACCTAAATATGAAAACGGTTACTGCCAAAGGAACGGTTTAACCTAGAAGAACGAAATTTGGTGAGCCAAGTGGGATATATTGGTTAACCGTACTGATCACTAACCGTGCCTGTTAGTCATCTATATGGTTTAAATTTGGTAGATTTCAAAACTCTTTTTGGAAGCTTGGCAACCCCTTTCAATGAAAGGGATTCTCGTCAGTCTCTGCTTGGGGCTACTTCAATAGGACACAAACAATAGCGATAGAAACTGGAACTACATTATTGTGCCACGTTTCAAAGAGCTAGCACAAACCGTGTTTGATTTAGATTTCCAACTACATGTATCCATATAGGAGAAAATAGAGTGAAACCTAAACATGAAAAAGGTTACTGCACAGGAACGGTTTAACCTAGAAGAACGAAATTTGGTGAGCCAAGTGGTATTGGTGTACTGATCATTACCTGCAAGTATCATCAAGATTGGTTGAAAAAATGTTTGCTGAGATATCAGAAAACTCGTAGTTTTTTGGAAGCTTGGCAACCCCTTTCAATGAAAGTGATTCTCGACAGTCTCTGCTTGGGGCTACTTCAATAGGACAAAAACCGTAGCGATAGAACTTGGAACTAAATTATTGTGCCAAGTTTCAAAGAGCTTGCACAAACCGTGTTTGATTTAGAGTTCCAACTACATGTATCCATATAGGAGAAAATAGAGTGAAACCTAAACATGAAAAGGGTTACTGCAAAGGAACGGTTTAAGATAGAAGAACGAAATTTGGTGAGCCAAGTGGGATTGGTGTACTGATCATTACCTGCAAGTATCATCAAGATTGGGTGAAAAAATGTTTGCTGAGATTTCAGGAAACTCGTAGTTTTTTGGAAGCTTGGCAACCCCTTTCAATGAAAGTGATTCTCGTCAGTCTCTGCTTGGGGCTACTTCAATAGGACACAAACCGTTGCGATAGAACTTGGAACTACATTATTGTGCCAAGTTTTATAGAGCTAGCACGAACCGTGTTTGATTTAGAGTTCCAACAACATGTATCCATATAGGAGAAAACAGAGTGAAACCTAAACATGAAAACGGTTACTGCAAAGGAACGGTTTAAGCTAGATGAACGAAATTTGGTGAGCCAAGTGGGATTGGTGTACTGATCATTACCTGCCAGTATCATCAAGATTGGGTGAAAAAATATTTGCTGAGATTTCAGGAAACTCGTAGTTTTTGGAAGCTTGGCAACCCCTTTCAATGAAAGTGATTCTCGTCAGTCTCTGCTTGGGGCTACTTCAATAGGACACAAACCGTAGCGATAGAACTTGGAACTACATTATTGCGCATAGTTTCAAAGAGCTAGCATGAACCGTGTTTGCTTTAGAGTTCCAACTACATGTATCCATATAGGAGAAAACAGAGTGAAACCTAAACATGAAAAAGTTTACTGCAAAGGAACGGTTTAAGCTAGAAGAACGAAATTTGGTGAGCCAAGTGGGATTGGTGTACTGATCATTACCTGCCAGTATCATCAAGATTGGGTGAAAAATGTTTGCTGAGATTTTAGGAAACTCGTAGTTTTTTGGAAGCTTGGCAACCCCTTTCAATGAAAGTGATTCTCGTCAGTCTCTGCTTGGGGCTACTTCAATAGGACACAAACCATAGCGATAGAACTTGGAACTACATTTTTGTGCCAAGTTTCAAAGAGCTAGCACAAACCGTGTTTGATTTAGTGTTCCAAATACGTGTATCCATATAGGAAAAACAGAGTGAAACCTACACCTGAAAAGGGTTACTGCAAAGGAACGGTTTAAGCTAGAAGAACGAAATTTGGTGAGCGAAGTGGGATTGGTGTACTGATCATTACCTGCCAGTATAATCAAGATTGGTTGAAAAAATGTTTGCTGAGATTACCGGAAACTCCTAGTTTTTCGAAAGCTTGGCAACCCCTTTCAATGAAAGTGATTCTCGTCAGTCTCTGCTTGGGGCTACTTCAATAGGACACAAACCGTAGCGATACAACTTGGAACTAAATAATTGTGTCAAGTTTCAAAGAGCTAGCACAAACCGTGTTTGATTTAGTGTTCCAAATACATGTATCCATATAGGAGAAAATAGAGTGAAATCTAAAACATGAAAAGGGTTACTGCAAAGGAACCGTTTAAGATAGAAGAACGAAATTTGGTGAGCCAAGTGGGATTGGTGTACTGATCATTACCTGCAAGTATCATCAAGATTGGGTGAAAAAATGTTTGCTGAGATTTCAAGGAAACTCGTAGTTTTTTGGAAGCTTGGCAACCCCTTTCAATGAAAGGGATTCTCGTCAGTCTCTGCTTGGGGCTACTTCAATAGGACACAAACCATAGCGATAGAACTTGGAACTACATTATTGTGCCAAGTTTCAAAGAGCTAGCACAAACCTGTTTGATTTAGAGTTCCAAATACATGTATCCATATAAGAGAAAACAGAGTGAAACCTAAATATGAAAACGGATACTGCAAAGGAACGGTTTAACCTAGAAGAACGAAATTTGGTGAGCCAAGTGGAATTGGTGTACTGATCAATACCTGCCAGTATCATCAAGATTGGTTCAAAAATTGTTTGCTGAGATTTCATGAAACTCGTTGTTTTTTGGAAGCTTGGCAACCCCTTTCAATGAAAGTGATTCTCGTCAGTCTCTGTTTGGGGCTACTTCAATAGGACACAAACCATAGCGATAGAACTTGGAACTACATTATTGTGCCAAGTTTCAAAGAGCTTGCACAAACCGTGTTTGATTTAGAGTTCCAACTACATGTATCCATATAGGAGAAAATAGAGTGAAACCTAAACATGAAAAGGGTTACTGCAAAGGAACGGTTTAAGATAGAAGAACGAAATTTGGTGAGCCAAGTGGGATTGGTGTACTGATCATTACCTGCAAGTATCATCAAGATTGGGTGAAGAAATGTTTGCTGAGATTTCAGGAAACTCGTAGTTTTTTGGAAGCTTGGCAACCCCTTTCAATGAAAGTGATTCTCGTCAGTCTCTGCTTGGGGCTACTTCAATACAACACAAACCGTAGCGATAGAACTTGGAACTACATTATTGCGCATAGTTTCAAAGAGCTAGCATGAACCGTGTTTGCTTTAGAGTTCCAACTACATGTATCCATATAGGAGAAAACAGAGTGAAACCTAAACATGAAAAAGTTTACTGCAAAGGAACGGTTTAAGCTAGAAGAACGAAATTTGGTGAGCCAAGTGGGATTGGTGTACTGATCATTACCTGCCAGTATCATCAAGATTGGGTGAAAAAATGTTTGCTGAGATTTCAGGAAACTCGTATTTTTTTGGAAGCTTGGCAACCCCTTTCAATGAAAGTGATTCTCGTCAGTCTCTGCTTGGGTCTACTTCAATAGGACACAAAGCATAGCGATAGAACTTGGAACTACATTTTTGTGCCAAGTTTCAAAGAGCTAGCACAAACCGTGTTTGATTTAGTGTTCCAAATACGTGTATCCATATCGGAAAAACAGAGTGAAACCTAAACCTGAAAAGGGTTACTGCAAAGGAACGGTTTAAGCTAGAAGAACGAAATTTGGTGAGCGAAGTGGGATTGGTGTACTGATCATTACCTGCCAGTATAATCAAGATTGGTTGAAAAAATGTTTGCTGAGATTACTGGAAACTCCTAGTTTTTCGAAAGCTTAGCAACCCCTTTCAATGAAAGTGATTCTCGTCAGTCTCTGCTTGGGGCTACTACAATAGGACACAAACCGTAGCGATAGAACTTGGAACTAAATAATTGTGCCAAGTTTCAAAGAGCTAGCACAAACCGTGTTTGATTTTAGAGTTCCAACTACATGTATCCATATAGGAGAAAATAGAGTGAAATCTAAACATGAAAAGGGTTACTGCAAAGGAACGGTTTAAGGTAGAAGAACAAAATTTGGTGAGCCAAGTGGGATTGGTGTACTGATCATTACCTGCAAGTATCATCATGATTGGGTGAAAAAATGGTTGCTGAGATTTCAGGAAACTCGTAGTTTTTTTGGAAGCTTGGCAACCCCTTTCAATGAAAGGATTCTCGTCAGTCTCTGCTTGGGGCTACTTCAATAGGACACAAACCATAGTGATAGAACGTGGGAACTACATTATTGTGCCAAGTTTCAAAGAGCTAGCACAAACCGTGTTTGATTTAGAGTTCCAACTACGTGTATCCATATAGGAGAAAACAGAGTGAAACCTAAACATGAAAACGGTTACTGCAAAGGAACATTTTAAGCTAGAAGAACGAAATTTGGTGAGCCAAGTGGGATTGGTGTACTGATCATTACCTGCCAGTATCATCAAGATTGGGTGAAAAAATGTTTGCTGAGATTTCAGGAAACTCGTAGTTTTTTGGAAGCTTGGCAACCCCTTTCAATGAAAGTGATTCTCGTCAGTCTCTGCTTGGGGCTACTTCAATAGGACACAAACCTCTAGCGATAGAACTTGGAACTACATTATTGTGCCAAGTTTCAAAGAGCTAGCACAAACCATGTTTGATTAAGAGTTCCAACTACATGTATCCATATAGGAGAAAAGAGAGTGAAACCTAAACATGAAAACGGTTATTGCAAAGGAATGGTTTAACCTAGAAGAACGAAATTTGGTGAGCGAAGTGGGATTGGTGTACTGATCATTACCTGCCAGTATAATCAAGATTGGTTGAAAATTTGTGTGCTGAGATTTCAGGAAACTCGTAGTTTTTTGGAAGCTTGGCAACCCCTTTCAATGAAAGGGATTCTCGTCAGTCTCTGCTTGGGGCTACTTCAATAGGACACAAACAATAGCGATAGAAACTGGAACTACATTATTGTGCCACGTTTCAAAGAGCTAGCACAAACCGTGTTTGATTTAGATTTCCAACTACATGTATCCATATAGGAGAAAATAGAGTGAAACCTAAACATGAAAAGGGTTACTGCACAGGAACGGTTTAACCTAGAAGAACGAAATTTGGTGAGCCAAGTGGTATTGGTGTACTGATCATTACCTGCAAGTATCATCAAGATTGGGTGAAAAAATGTTTGCTGAGATATCAGAAAACTCGTAGTTTTTTGGAAGCTTGGCAACCCCTTTCAATGAAAGTGATTCTCGACAGTCTCTGCTTGGGGCTACTTCAATAGGACAAAAACCGTAGCGATAGAACTTGGAACTAAATTATTGTGCCAAGTTTCAAAGAGCTAGCACAAACCGTGTTTGATTTAGAGTTCCAACTACATTTATCCATATAGGAGAAAATAGAGTGAAATCTAAACATGAAAAGGGTTCCTGCAAAGGAACGGTTTAAGATAGAAGAACAAAATTTGGTGAGCCAAGTGGGATTGGTGTACTGATCATTACCTGCCAGTATCATCAAGATTGGGTGAAAAAATGTTTGCTGAGATTTCAGGAAACTCGTAGTTTTTTGGAAGCTTGGCAACCCCTTTCAATGAAAGTGATTCTCGTCAGTCTCTGCTTGGGGCTACTTCAATAGGACACAAACCGTAGCGATAGAACTTGGAACTACATTATTGTGCCAAGTTTCAAAGAGCTTGCACAAACCGTGTTTGATTTAGAGTTCCAACTACATGTATCCATATAGGAGAAAATAGAGTGAAACCTAAACATGAAAAGGGTTACTGCAAAGGAACGGTTTAAGATAGAAGAACGAAATTTGGTGAGCCAAGTGGGATTGGTGTACTGATCATTACCTGCAAGTATCATCAAGATTGGGTGAAAAAATGTTTGCTGAGATTTCAGGAAACTCGTAGTTTTTTGGAAGCTTGGCAACCCCTTTCAATGAAAGTGATTCTCGTCAGTCTCTGCTTGGGGCTACTTCAATAGGACACAAACCGTTGCGATAGAACTTGGAACTACATTATTGTGCCAAGTTTTATAGAGCTAGCACGAACCGTGTTTGATTTAGAGTTCCAACAACATGTATCCATATAGGAGAAAACAGAGTGAAACCTAAACATGAAAACGGTTACTGCAAAGGAACGGTTTAAGCTAGATGAACGAAATTTGGTGAGCCAAGTGGGATTGGTGTACTGATCATTACCTGCCAGTATCATCAAGATTGGGTGAAAAAATATTTGCTGAGATTTCAGGAAACTCGTAGTTTTTTGGAAGCTTGGCAACCCCTTTCAATGAAAGTGATTCTCGTCAGTCTCTGCTTGGGGCTACTTCAATAGGACACAAACCGTAGCGATAGAACTTGGAACTACATTATTGCGCATAGTTTCAAAGAGCTAGCATGAACCGTGTTTGCTTTAGAGTTCCAACTACATGTATCCATATAGGAGAAAACAGAGTGAAACCTAAACATGAAAAAGTTTACTGCAAAGGAACGGTTTAAGCTAGAAGAACGAAATTTGGTGAGCCAAGTGGGATTGGTGTACTGATCATTACCTGCCAGTATCATCAAGATTGGGTGAAAAAATGTTTGCTGAGATTTCAGGAAACTCGTATTTTTTTGGAAGCTTGGCAACCCCTTTCAATGAAAGTGATTCTCGTCAGTCTCTGCTTGGGTCTACTTCAATAGGACACAAAGCATAGCGATAGAACTTGGAACTACATTTTTGTGCCAAGTTTCAAAGAGCTAGCACAAACCGTGTTTGATTTAGTGTTCCAAATACGTGTATCCATATCGGAAAAACAGAGTGAAACCTAAACCTGAAAAGGGTTACTGCAAAGGAACGGTTTAAGCTAGAAGAACGAAATTTGGTGAGCGAAGTGGGATTGGTGTACTGATCATTACCTGCCAGTATAATCAAGATTGGTTGAAAAAATGTTTGCTGAGATTACCGGAAACTCCTAGTTTTTCGAAAGCTTAGCAACCCCTTTCAATGAAAGTGATTCTCGTCAGTCTCTGCTTGGGGCTACTACAATAGGACACAAACCGTAGCGATAGAACTTGGAACTAAATAATTGTGCCAAGTTTCAAAGAGCTAGCACAAACCGTGTTTGATTTAGAGTTCCAACTACATGTATCCATATAGGAGAAAATAGAGTGAAATCTAAACATGAAAAGGGTTACTGCAAAGGAACGGTTTAAGGTAGAAGAACGAAATTTGGTGAGCCAAGTGGGATTGGTGTACTGATCATTACCTGCAAGTATCATCATGATTGGGTGAAAAAATGGTTGCTGAGATTTCAGGAAACTCGTAGTTTTTTGGAAGCTTGGCAACCCCTTTCAATGAAAGGGATTCTCGTCAGTCTCTGCTTGGGGCTACTTCAATAGGACACAAACCATAGTGATAGAACGTGGAACTACATTATTGTGCCAAGTTTCAAAGAGCTAGCACAAACCGTGTTTGATTTAGAGTTCCAACTACGTGTATCCATATAGGAGAAAACAGAGTGAAACCTAAACATGAAAACGGTTACTGCAAAGGAACATTTTAAGCTAGAAGAACGAAATTTGGTGAGCCAAGTGGGATTGGTGTACTGATCATTACCTGCGAGTATCATCAAGATTGGTTGAAAAAATGTTTGCTGAGATTTCAGGAAACTCGTAGTTTTTTGGAAGCTTGGCAACCCCTTTCAATGAAAGTGATTCTCGTCAGTCTCTGCTTGGGGCTACTTCAATAGGACACAAACCTCTAGCGATAGAACTTGGAACTACATTATTGTGCCAAGTTTCAAAGAGCTAGCACAAACCATGTTTGATTAAGAGTTCCAACTACATGTATCCATATAGGAGAAAAGAGAGTGAAACCTAAACATGAAAACGGTTATTGCAAAGGAATGGTTTAACCTAGAAGAACGAAATTTGGTGAGCGAAGTGGTATTGGTGTACTGATCATTACCTGCAAGTATCATCAAGATTGGGTGAAAAAATGTTTGCTGAGATATCAGAAAACTCGTAGTTTTTTGGAAGCTTGGCAACCCCTTTCAATGAAAGTGATTCTCGACAGTCTCTGCTTGGGGCTACTTCAATAGGACAAAAACCGTAGCGATAGAACTTGGAACTAAATTATTGTGCCAAGTTTCAAAGAGCTAGCACAAACCGTGTTTGATTTAGAGTTCCAACTACATTTATCCATATAGGAGAAAATAGAGTGAAATCTAAACATGAAAAGGGTTCCTGCAAAGGAACGGTTTAAGATAGAAGAACAAAATTTGGTGAGCCAAGTGGGATTGGTGTACTGATCATTACCTGCCAGTATCATCAAGATTGGGTGAAAAAATGTTTGCTGAGATTTCAGGAAACTCGTAGTTTTTTGGAAGCTTGGCAACCTCTTTCAATGAAAGTGATTCTCGTCAGTCTCTGCTTGGGGCTACTTCAATAGGACACAAACCGTAGCGATAGAACTTGGAACTACATTATTGTGCCAAGTTTCAAAGAGCTTGCACAAACCGTGTTTGATTTAGAGTTCCAACTACATGTATCCATATAGGAGAAAATAGAGTGAAACCTAAACATGAAAAGGGTTACTGCAAAGGAACGGTTTAAGATAGAAGAACGAAATTTGGTGAGCCAAGTGGGATTGGTGTACTGATCATTACCTGCAAGTATCATCAAGATTGGGTGAAAAAATGTTTGCTGAGATTTCAGGAAACTCGTAGTTTTTTGGAAGCTTGGCAACCCCTTTCAATGAAAGTGATTCTCGTCAGTCTCTGCTTGGGGCTACTTCAATAGGACACAAACCGTTGCGATAGAACTTGGAACTACATTATTGTGCCAAGTTTTATAGAGCTAGCACGAACCGTGTTTGATTTAGAGTTCCAACAACATGTATCCATATAGGAGAAAACAGAGTGAAACCTAAACATGAAAACGGTTACTGCAAAGGAACGGTTTAAGCTAGATGAACGAAATTTGGTGAGCCAAGTGGGATTGGTGTACTGATCATTACCTGCCAGTATCATCAAGATTGGGAGAAAAAATATTTGCTGAGATTTCAGGAAACTCGTAGTTTTTTGGAAGCTTGGCAACCCCTTTCAATGAAAGTGATTCTCGTCAGTCTCTGCTTGGGGCTACTTCAATAGGACACAAACCGTAGCGATAGAACTTGGAACTACATTATTGCGCATAGTTTCAAAGAGCTAGCATGAACCGTGTTTGCTTTAGAGTTCCAACTACATGTATCCATATAGGAGAAAACAGAGTGAAACCTAAACATGAAAAAGTTTACTGCAAAGGAACGGTTTAAGCTAGAAGAACGAAATTTGGTGAGCCAAGTGGGATTGGTGTACTGATCATTACCTGCCAGTATCATCAAGATTGGGTGAAAAAATGTTTGCTGAGATTTCAGGAAACTCGTATTTTTTTGGAAGCTTGGCAACCCCTTTCAATGAAAGTGATTCTCGTCAGTCTCTGCTTGGGTCTACTTCAATAGGACACAAAGCATAGCGATAGAACTTGGAACTACATTTTTGTGCCAAGTTTCAAAGAGCTAGCACAAACCGTGTTTGATTTAGTGTTCCAAATACGTGTATCCATATCGGAAAAACAGAGTGAAACCTAAACCTGAAAAGGGTTACTGCAAAGGAACGGTTTAAGCTAGAAGAACGAAATTTGGTGAGCGAAGTGGGATTGGTGTACTGATCATTACCTGCCAGTATAATCAAGATTGGTTGAAAAAATGTTTGCTGAGATTACCGGAAACTCCTAGTTTTTCGAAAGCTTAGCAACCCCTTTCAATGAAAGTGATTCTCGTCAGTCTCTGCTTGGGGCTACTACAATAGGACACAAACCGTAGCGATAGAACTTGGAACTAAATAATTGTGCCAAGTTTCAAAGAGCTAGCACAAACCGTGTTTGATTTAGAGTTCCAACTACATGTATCCATATAGGAGAAAATAGAGTGAAATCTAAACATGAAAAGGGTTACTGCAAAGGAACGGTTTAAGGTAGAAGAACGAAATTTGGTGAGCCAAGTGGGATTGGTGTACTGATCATTACCTGCAAGTATCATCATGATTGGGTGAAAAAATGGTTGCTGAGATTTCAGGAAACTCGTAGTTTTTTGGAAGCTTGGCAACCCCTTTCAATGAAAGGGATTCTCGTCAGTCTCTGCTTGGGGCTACTTCAATAGGACACAAACCATAGTGATAGAACGTGGAACTACATTATTGTGCCAAGTTTCAAAGAGCTAGCACAAACCGTGTTTGATTTAGAGTTCCAACTACGTGTATCCATATAGGAGAAAACAGAGTGAAACCTAAACATGAAAACGGTTACTGCAAAGGAACATTTTAAGCTAGAAGAACGAAATTTGGTGAGCCAAGTGGGATTGGTGTACTGATCATTACCTGCCAGTATCATCAAGATTGGGTGAAAAAATGTTTGCTGAGATTTCAGGAAACTCGTAGTTTTTTGGAAGCTTGGCAACCCCTTTCAATGAAAGTGATTCTCGTCAGTCTCTGCTTGGGGCTACTTCAATAGGACACAAACCTCTAGCGATAGAACTTGGAACTACATTATTGTGCCAAGTTTCAAAGAGCTAGCACAAACCATGTTTGATTAAGAGTTCCAACTACATGTATCCATATAGGAGAAAAGAGAGTGAAACCTAAACATGAAAACGGTTATTGCAAAGGAATGGTTTAACCTAGAAGAACGAAATTTGGTGAGCGAAGTGGTATTGGTGTACTGATCATTACCTGCAAGTATCATCAAGATTGGGTGAAAAAATGTTTGCTGAGATATCAGAAAACTCGTAGTTTTTTGGAAGCTTGGCAACCCCTTTCAATGAAAGTGATTCTCGACAGTCTCTGCTTGGGGCTACTTCAATAGGACAAAAACCGTAGCGATAGAACTTGGAACTAAATTATTGTGCCAAGTTTCAAAGAGCTAGCACAAACCGTGTTTGATTTAGAGTTCCAACTACATTTATCCATATAGGAGAAAATAGAGTGAAATCTAAACATGAAAAGGGTTCCTGCAAAGGAACGGTTTAAGATAGAAGAACAAAATTTGGTGAGCCAAGTGGGATTGGTGTACTGATCATTACCTGCCAGTATCATCAAGATTGGGTGAAAAAATGTTTGCTGAGATTTCAGGAAACTCGTAGTTTTTTGGAAGCTTGGCAACCTCTTTCAATGAAAGTGATTCTCGTCAGTCTCTGCTTGGGGCTACTTCAATAGGACACAAACCGTAGCGATAGAACTTGGAACTACATTATTGTGCCAAGTTTCAAAGAGCTTGCACAAACCGTGTTTGATTTAGAGTTCCAACTACATGTATCCATATAGGAGAAAATAGAGTGAAACCTAAACATGAAAAGGGTTACTGCAAAGGAACGGTTTAAGATAGAAGAACGAAATTTGGTGAGCCAAGTGGGATTGGTGTACTGATCATTACCTGCAAGTATCATCAAGATTGGGTGAAAAAATGTTTGCTGAGATTTCAGGAAACTCGTAGTTTTTTGGAAGCTTGGCAACCCCTTTCAATGAAAGTGATTCTCGTCAGTCTCTGCTTGGGGCTACTTCAATAGGACACAAACCGTTGCGATAGAACTTGGAACTACATTATTGTGCCAAGTTTTATAGAGCTAGCACGAACCGTGTTTGATTTAGAGTTCCAACAACATGTATCCATATAGGAGAAAACAGAGTGAAACCTAAACATGAAAACGGTTACTGCAAAGGAACGGTTTAAGCTAGATGAACGAAATTTGGTGAGCCAAGTGGGATTGGTGTACTGATCATTACCTGCCAGTATCATCAAGATTGGGAGAAAAAATATTTGCTGAGATTTCAGGAAACTCGTAGTTTTTTGGAAGCTTGGCAACCCCTTTCAATGAAAGTGATTCTCGTCAGTCTCTGCTTGGGGCTACTTCAATAGGACACAAACCGTAGCGATAGAACTTGGAACTACATTATTGCGCATAGTTTCAAAGAGCTAGCATGAACCGTGTTTGCTTTAGAGTTCCAACTACATGTATCCATATAGGAGAAAACAGAGTGAAACCTAAACATGAAAAAGTTTACTGCAAAGGAACGGTTTAAGCTAGAAGAACGAAATTTGGTGAGCCAAGTGGGATTGGTGTACTGATCATTACCTGCCAGTATCATCAAGATTGGGTGAAAAAATGTTTGCTGAGATTTCAGGAATCTCGTAGTTTTTTGGAAGCTTGGCAACCCCTTTCAATGAAAGTGATTCTCGTCAGTCTCTGCTTGGGGCTACTTCAATAGGACACAAACCATAGCGATAGAACTTGGAACTACATTTTTGTGCCAAGTTTCAAAGAGCTAGCACAAACCGTGTTTGATTTAGTGTTCCAAATACGTGTATCCATATAGGAAAAAACAGAGTGAAACCTAAACCTGAAAAGGGTTACTGCAAAGGAACGGTTTAAGCTAGAAGAACGAAATTTGGTGAGCCAAGTGGGATTGGTGTACTGATCTTTTCCTGCCAGTATCATCAAGATTGGGTGAAAAAATGTTTGCTGAGATTTCAGGAAACTCGTAGTTTTTTGGAAGCTTGGCAACCCCTTTCAATGAAAGTGATTCTCGTCAGTCTCTGCTTGGGGCTACTTCAATAGGACACAAACCATAGCGATAGAACTTGCAACTACATTATTGTGCCACGTTTCAAAGAGCTAGCACAAACCGTGTTTGATTTAGTGTTCCAAATACATGCATCCATATAGGAAAAAACAGAGTGAAACCTAAACATGAAAAGGGTTACTGCAAAGGAACGGTTTAAGCTAGAAGAACTAAATTTGGAGAGCCAAGTGGGATTGGTGTACTGATCATTACCTGCAAGTATCATCAAGAATGGGTGAAAAAATGTTTGCTGAGATTACCGGAAACTCCTAGTTTTTCGAAAGCTTGGCAACCCCTTTCAATGAAAGTGATTCTCGTCAGTCTCTGCTTGGGGCTACTTCAATAGGACACAAACCATAGCGATAGAACTTGGAACTACATTATTGTGCCAAGTTTCAAAGAGCTAGCACAAACCGTGTTTGATTTAGAGTTCCAAATACATGTATCTATATAGGAGAAAACAGATTGAAACCTAAATATGAAAACGGTTACTGCAAAGGAACGGTTTAACCTAGAAGAAGGAAATTTGGTGAGCCAAGTGGGATTGGTGTACTGATCATTACCTGCATGTATCATCAAGATAGGGTGAAAAAATGTTTGCTGAGATTTCAGGAAACTCGTACTTTTTTGGAAGCTTGGCAACCCTTTTCAATGAAAGTGATTCTCGTCAGTATCTGCTTGGGCCTACTTCAATATGACACAAACCGTAGCGATAGAACTTGGAACTACATTATTGCGCATAGTTTCAAAGAGCTAGCATGAACCGTGTTTGCTTTAGAGTTCCAACTACATGTATCCATATAGGAGAAAACAGAGTGAAACCTAAACATGAAAAAATTTACTGCAAAGGAACGGTTTAAGCTAGAAGAACGAAATTTGGTGAGCCAAGTGGGATTGGTGTACTGATCATTACCTGCCAGTATCATCAAGATTGGGTGAAAAAATGTTTGCTGAGATTTCAGGAAACTCGTAGTTTTTTGGAAGCTTGGCAACCCCTTTCAATGAAAGTGATTCTCGTCAGTCTCTGCTTGGGGCTACTTCAATAGGACACAAACCATAGCGATAGAACTTGGAACTACATTTTTGTGCCAAGTTTCAAAGAGCTAGCACAAACCGTGTTTGATTTAGTGTTCCAAATACGTGTATCCATATAGGAAAAAACAGAGTGAAACCTAAACCTGAAAAGGGTTACTGCAAAGGAACGGTTTAAGCTAGAAGAACGAAATTTGGTGAGCCAAGTGGGATTGGTGTACTGATCTTTTCCTGCCAGTATCATCAAGATTGGGTGAAAAAATGTTTGCTGAGATTTCAGGAAACTCGTAGTTTTTAGGAAGCTTGGCAACCCCTTTCAATGAAAGTGATTCTCGTCAGTCTCTGCTTGGGGCTACTTCAATAGGACACAAACCATAGCGATAGAACTTGCAACTACATTATTGTGCCACGTTTCAAAGAGCTAGCACAAACCGTGTTTGATTTAGTGTTCCAAATACATGCATCCATATAGGAAAAAACAGAGTGAAACCTAAACATGAAAAGGGTTACTGCAAAGGAACGGTTTAAGCTAGAAGAACTAAATTTGGAGAGCCAAGTGGGATTGGTGTACTGATCATTACCTGCAAGTATCATCAAGAATGGGTGAAAAAATGTTTGCTGAGATTACGGGAAACTCCTAGTTTTTCGAAAGCTTGGCAACCCCTTTCAATGAAAGTGATTCTCGTCAGTCTCTGCTTGGGGCTACTTCAATAGGACACAAACCATAGCGATAGAACTTGGAACTACATTATTGTGCCAAGTTTCAAAGAGCTAGCACAAACCGTGTTTGATTTAGAGTTCCAAATACATGTATCTATATAGGAGAAAACAGAGTGAAACCTAAATATGAAAACGGTTACTGCAAAGGAACGGTTTAACCTAGAAGAAGGAAATTTGGTGAGCCAAGTGGGATTGGTGTACTGATCATTACCTGCATGTATCATCAAGATTGGGTGAAAAAATGTTTGCTGAGATTTCAGGAAACTCGTACTTTTTTGGAAGCTTGGCAACCCTTTTCAATGAAAGTGATTCTCGTCAGTATCTGCTTGGGCCTACTTCAATATGACACAAACCGTAGCGATAGAACTTGGAACTACATTATTGCGCATAGTTTCAAAGAGCTAGCATGAACCGTGTTGCTTTAGAGTTCCAACTACATGTATCCATATAGGAGAAAACAGAGTGAAACCTAAACATGAAAAAGTTTACTGCAAAGGAACGGTTTAAGCTAGAAGAACGAAATTTGGTGAGCCAAGTGGGATTGGTGTACTGATCATTACCTGCCAGTATCATCAAGATTGGGTGAAAAAATGTTTGCTGAGATTTCAGGAAACTTGTAGTTTTTTGGAAGCTTGGCAACCCCTTTCAATGAAAGTGATTCTCGTCAGTCTCTGCTTGGGGCTACTTCAATAGGACACAAACCATAGCGATAGAACTTGGAAGTACATTTTTGTGCCAAGTTTCAAAGAGCTAGCACAAACCGTGTTTGATTTAGTGTTCCAAATACGTGTATCCATATAGGAAAAAACAGAGTGAAACCTAAACATGAAAACGGTTACTGCAAAGGAACGGTTTAAGCTCGAAGAACGAAATTTGGTGAGCCAAGTGGGATTGGTGTACTGATCTTTTCCTGCCATTATCATCAAGATTGGGTGAAAAAATATTTGCTGAGATTTCAAGAAATTCTTAGTTTTTTGGAAGCTTGGTAACCCCTTTCAATGAAAGTGATTCTCGTCAGTCTCTGCTTGGGGCTACTTCAATAGGACACAAACCATAGCGATAGAACTTGGAACTACATTATTGTGCCATGTTTCAAAGAGCTAGCACAAACCATGTTTGATTTAGAGTTCCAAATACATGTATCCATATAGGGAGAAAACAGAGTGAAACCTAAATATGAAAACGGTTACTGAAAAGGAACAGTTTTAACCTAGAAGAACGAAATTTGGTGAGCCAAGTGGGATTGGTGTACTGATCATTACCTGCCAGTATCATCAAGATTGGGTGAAAAAATGTTTGCTGAGATTTCAGGAAACTCGTAGATTTTTGAGAGCTTGGAAACCCCTTTCAATGAAAGTGATTCTCGTCAGTCTCTGCTTGGGGCTACTTCAATAGGACATAAACCATAGCGAAAGAACTTGGAACTACATTATTTTGCCAAGTTTCAAAGAGGTAGCACAAACCATGTTTGATTTAGAGTTGAAACTACATGTATCCATATAGGAGAACACAGAGTGAAACCTAAACATGAAAACGGTGATTGCAAAGAGTGGTTTAACCTAGAAGAACGAAATTCGGTGAGCCAAGTGGGATTGGTGTACTGATCATTACCTGCAAGTATCATCAAGATTGGGTGAAAAAATGTTTGCTGAGATTTCAGGAAACTCGTAGTTTTTTGGAAGCTTGGCAACCCCTTTCAATGAAAGTGATTCTCGTCAGTCTCTGCTTGGGGCTACTTCAATAGGACACAAACCTAAGCGATAGAACTTGGAACTACATTATTGTGCCAAGATTCAAAGAGCTAGCACGAACCGTGTTTGATTTAGAGTTCCAACAACATGTATCCATATAGGAGAAAACAGAGTGAAACCTAAAACATGAAAACGGTTACTGCAAAGGAACGGTTTAAGCTAGATGAACGAAATTTGGTGAGCCAAGTGGGATTGGTGTACTGATCATTACCTGCCAGTATCATCAAGATTGGGTGAAAAAATGTTTGCTGAGATTTCAGGAAACTCGTAGTTTTTGGAAGCTTGGCAACCCCTTTCAATGAAAGTGATTCTCGTCAGTCTCTGCTTGGGGCTACTTCAATAGGACACAAACCATAGCGATAGAACTTGGAACTACATTATTGTGCCAAATTTCAAAGAGCTAGCACAAACCATGTTTGATTTAGTGTTCCAAATACATGTATCCATATAGGAAAAAACAGAGTGAAACCTAAACCTGAAAAGGGTTACTGCAAAGGAACTGTTTAAGCTAAAAGAACGAAATTTGGAGAGCCAAGTGGGATTGGTGTACTGATCATTACCTGCCAGTATCATCAAGATTGGGTGAAAAAATGTTTGCTGAGATTTCAGGAAACTCGTAGTTTTTTGGAAGCTTGGCAACCCTTTTCAATGAAAGTGATTCTCGTCAGTCTCTGCTTGGGGCTACTTCAATAGGACACAAACCATAGCGATAGAACTTGGAACTACATTATTGTGCCAGGTTTCAAAGAGCTAGCACAAACCGTGTTTGATTTAGAGTTCCAAATACATGTATCCATATAGGAGAAAACAGAGTGAAACCTAAACATGAAAACGGTTACTGCAAAGGAACGGTTTAAGCTAGATGAACGAAATTTGGTGAGCCAAGTGGGATTGGTGTACTGATCATTACCTGCCAGTATCATCAAGATTGGGTGAAAAAATATTTGCTGAGATTTCAGGAAACTCGTAGTTTTTTGGAAGCTTGGCAACCCCTTTCAATGAAAGTGATTCTCGTCAGTCTCTGCTTGGGGCTACTTCAATAGGACACAAACCGTAGCGATAGAACTTGGAACTACATTATTGCACATAGTTTCAAAGAGCTAGCATGAACCGTGTTTGGTTTAGAGTTCCAACTACATGTATCCATATAGGAGAAAACAGAGTGAAACCTAAACATGAAAAAGTTTACTGCAAAGGAACGGTTTAAGCTAGAAGAACGAAATTTGGTGAGCCAAGTGGGATTGGTGTACTGATCATTACCTGCCAGTATCATCAAGATTGGGTGAAAAAATGTTTGCTGAGATTTCAGGAATCTCGTAGTATTTTGGAAGCTTGGCAACCCCTTTCAATGAAAGTGATTCTCGTCAGTCTCTGCTTGGGCTACTTCAATAGGACACAAACCATAGCGATAGAACTTGGAACTACATTTTTGTGCCAAGTTTCAAAGAGCTAGCACAAACCGTGTTTGATTTAGTGTTCCAAAATACGTGTATCCATATAAGAAAAAACAGAGTGAAACCTAAACCTGAAAAGGGTTACTGCAAAGGAACGGTTTAAGCTAGAAGAACGAAATTTGGAGAGCCAAGTGGGATTGGTGTACTGATCATTACCTGCCAGTATCATCAAGATTGGGTGAAAAAATGTTTGCTGAGATTTCAGGAAACTCGTAGTTTTTTGGAAGCTGGGCAACCCTTTTCAATGAAAGTGATTCTCGTCAGTCTCTGCTTGGGGCTACTTCAATAGGACACAAACCATAGCGTAGGACTTGGAACTACCTTATTGTGCCAAGTTTCAAAGAGCTAGCACAAACCGTATTTGATTTAGAGTTCCAAATACATGTATCCATATAGGAGAAAACAGAGTGAAACCTAAATATGAAAACGGTTACTGCAAAGGAACGGTTTATCCTAGAAGAACGAAATTTGGTGAGCCAAGTGGGATTGGTGTACTGATCAATACCTGCCTGTATCATCAAGATTGGTTCAAAAATTGTTTGCTGAGATGTCAGGAAACTCGTAGTATTTTGGAAGCTTGGCAACCCCTTTCAATGAAAGTGATTCTCGTCAGTCTCTGCTTGGGGCTACTTCAATAGGACACAAACCATAGCGATAGAACTTGGAACTACATAATTGTGCCAAGTTTCAAAGAGGTAGCACAAACCGTGTTTGATTTACAGTTCCAACTACACGTATCCATATAAGAGAAAATAGAGTGAAACCTAAACATGAAAAGGGTTACTGCCAAGGAACGTTTAAGCTAGAAGAACGAAATTTGGAGAGCCAAGTGGGATTGGTGTACTGATCATTACCTGCAAGTATCATCAAGATTGGGTGAAAAAATGTTTGCTGAGATTTCAGGAAACTCGTAGTTTTTTGGAAGCTTGGCAACCCCTTTCAATGAAAGTGATTCTCGTCAGTCTCTGTTTGGGGCTACTTCAATAGGACACAAACCATAGCGATAGAACTTGGAACTACATTATTGTGCCAAGTTTTCAAAGAGCTAGCACAAACCGTGTTTGATTTAGAGTTCCAACAACATGTATCCATATAGGAAAAAACAGAGTGAAACCTAACTTGAAAAGGGTTACTGCAAAGGAACTGTTTAAGCTAGAAGAACGAAATTTGGAGAGCCAAGTGGGATTGGTGTACTGATCATTACCTGCATGTATCATCAAGATTGGGTGAAAAAATATTTGCTGAGATTACAGGAAACTCGTACTTTTTTGGAAGCTTGGCAACCCTTTTCAATGAAAGTGATTCTCGTCAGTATCTGCTTGGGGCTACTTCAATAGGACACAAACCGTAGCGATAGAACTTGGAACTACATTATTGCGCATAGTTTCAAAGAGCTAGCATGAACCGTGTTTGCTTTAGAGTTCCAACTACATGTATCCATATAGGAGAAAACAGAGTGAAACCTAAACATCAAAAAGGTTACTGCAAAGGAACGGTTTAAGCTAGAAGAACGAAATTTGGTGAGCCAAGTGGGATTGGTGTACTGATCTTTTCCTGCCAGTATCATCAAGATTGGGTGAAAAAAATGTTTGCTGAGATATCAGGAAACTCGTAGTTTTTTGGAAGCTTGGCAACCCTTTTCAATGAAAGTGATTCTCGTCAGTCTCTGCTTGGGGCTACTTCAATAGGACACAAACCATAGCGATAGAACTTGGAACTACATTATTGTGCCAAGTTTCAAAGAGCTAGCACAAACCGTGTTTGATTTAGTGTTCCAAATACATGCATCCATATAGGAAAAAACAGAGTGAAACCTAAACATGAAAAGGGTTACTGCAAAGGAACGGTTTAAACTAGAAGAACTAAATTTGGAGAGCCAAGTGGGATTGGTGTACTGATCATTACCTGCAAGTATCATCAAGAATGGGTGAAAAATGTTGCTGAGATTACCGGAAACTCCTAGTTTTTCGAAAGCTTGGCAACCCCTTTCAATGAAAGTGATTCTCGTCAGTCTCTGCTTGGGGCTACTTCAATAGGACACAAACCATAGTGATAGAACTTGGAACTACATTATTGTGCCAAGTTTCAAAGAGCTAGCACAAACCGTGTTTGATTTAGAGTTCCAAATACATGTATCTATATAGGAGAAAACAGAGTGAAACCTAAATATGAAAACGGTTACTGCAAAGGAACGGTTTAACCTAGAAGAACGAAATTTGGTGAGCCAAGTGGGATTGGTGTACTGATCATTACCTGCATGTATCATCAAGATTGGGTGAAAAAATGTTTGCTGAGATTTCAGGAAACTCGTACTTTTTTGGAAGCTTGGCAACCCTTTTCAATGAAAGTGATTCTCGTCAGTATCTGCTTGGGCCTACTTCAATATGACACAAACCGTAGCGATAGAACTTGGAACTACATTATTGCGCATAGTTTCAAAGAGCTAGCATGAACCGTGTTTGCTTTAGAGTTCCAACTACATGTATCCATATAGGAGAAAACAGAGTGAAACCTAAACATGAAAAAGTTTACTGCAAAGGAACGGTTTAAGCTAGAAGAACGAAAATTTGGTGAGCCAAGTGGGATTGGTGTACTGATCATTACCTGCCAGTATCATCAAGATTGGGTGAAAAAATGTTTGCTGAGATTTCAGGAAACTCGTAGTTTTTTGGAAGCTTGGCAACCCCTTTCAATGAAAGTGATTCTCGTCAGTCTCTGCTTGGGGCTACTTCAATAGGACACAAACCATAGCGATAGAACTTGGAACTACATTTTTGTGCCAAGTTTCAAAGAGCTAGCAAAAACCGTGTTTGATTTAGTGTTCCAAATACGTGTATCCATATAGGAAAAACAGAGTGAAACCTAAACATGAAAAGCGTTACTGCAAAGGAACGGTTTAAGCTAGAAGAACGAAATTTGGTGAGCAAGTGGGATTGGTGTACTGATCTTTTCCTGCCAGTATCATCAAGATTTGGGTGAAAAAATGTTTGCTGAGATTTCAGGAAACTCGTAGTTTTTTGGAAGCTTGGCAACCCCTTTCAATGAAAGTGATTCTCGTCAGTCTCTGCTTGGGGCTACTTCAATAGGACACAAACCATAGCGATAGAACTTGCAACTAACATTATTGTGCCGCCACGTTTCAAAGAGCTAGCACAAAACCGTGTTTGATTTAGTGTTCCAAATACATGCATCCATATAGGAAAAAACAGAGTGAAACCTAAACATGAAAAGGGTTACTGCAAAGGAACGGTTTAAGCTAGAAGAACTAAATTTGGAGAGCCAAGTGGGATTGGTGTACTGATCATTACCTGCAAGTATCATCAAGAATGGGTGAAAAAATGTTTGCTGAGATTACCGGAAACTCCTAGTTTTTCGAAAGCTTGGCAACCCCTTTCAATGAAAGTGATTCTCGTCAGTCTCTGCTTGGGGCTACTTCAATAGGACACAAACCATAGCGATAGAACTTGGAACTACATTATTGTGCCAAGTTTCAAAGAGCTAGCACAAACCGTGTTTGATTTAGAGTTCCAAATACATGTATCTATATAGGAGAAAACAGAGTGAAACCTAAATATGAAAACGGTTACTGCAAAGGAACGGTTTAACCTAGAAGAAGGAATTTGGTGAGCCAAGTGGGATTGGTGTACTGATCATTACCTGCATGTATCATCAAGATTGGGTGAAAAAATGTTTGCTGAGATTTCAGGAAACTCGTAATTTTGGAAGCTTGGCAACCCTTTTCAATGAAAGTGATTCTCGTCAGTATCTGCTTGGGCCTACTTCAATATGACACAAACCGTAGCGATAGAACTTGGAACTACATTATTGCGCATAGTTTCAAAGAGCTAGCATGAACCGTGTTTGCTTTAGAGTTCCAACTACATGTATCCATATAGGAGAAAACAGAGTGAAACCTAAACATGAAAAAGTTTACTGCAAAGGAACGTTTTAAGCTAGAAGAACGAAATTTGGTGAGCCAAGTGGGATTGGTGTACTGATCATTACCTGCCAGTATCATCAAGATTGGTTGAAAAAATGTTTGCTGAGATTTCAGGAAAACTCCTAGTTTTTTGGAAGCTTGGCAACCCCTTTCAATGAAAGTGATTCTCGTCAGTCTCTGCTTGGGGCTACTTCAATAGGACACAAACGATAGCGATAGAACTTGGAACTACATTTTTGTTCCAAGTTTCAAAGAGCTAGCACAAACCGTGTTTGATTTAGTGTTCCAAATACGTGTATCCATATAGGAAAAACAGAGTGAAACCTAAACCTGAAAAGGGTTACTGCAAAGGAACGGTTTAAGCTAGAAGAACGAAATTTGGTGAGCCAAGTGGGATTGGTGTACTGATCTTTTCCTGCCAGTATCATCAAGATTGGGTGAAAAAATGTTTGCTGAGATTTCAGGAAACTCGTAGTTTTTTGGAAGCTTGGCAACCCCTTTCAATGAAAGTGATTCTCGTCAGTCTCTGCTTGGGGCTACTTCAATAGGACACAAACCATAGCGATAGAACTTGCAACTACATTATTGTGCCACGTTTCAAAGAGCTAGCACAAACCGTGTTTGATTTAGTGTTCCAAATACATGCATCCATATAGGAAAAAACAGAGTGAAAACCTAAACATGAAAAGGGTTACTGCAAAGGAACGGTTTAAGCTAGAAGAACGGAAATTTGGAGAGCCAAGTGGGATTGGTGTACTGATCATTACCTGCAAGTATCATCAAGAATGGGTGAAAAAATGTTTGCTGAGATTACCGGAAACTCCTAGTTTATCGAAAGCTTGGCACCCCTTTCAATGAAAGTGATTCTCGTCAGTCTCTGCTTGGGCTACTTCAATAGGACACAAACCATAGCGATAGAACTTGGAACTACATTATTGTGCCAAGTTTCAAAGAGCTAGCACAAACCGTGTTTGATTTAGAGTTCCAAATACATGTATCTATATAGGAGAAAACAGAGTGAAACCTAAATATGAAAACGGTTACTGCAAAGGAACGGTTTAACCTAGAAGAAGGAAATTTGGTGAGCCAAGTGGGATTGGTGTACTGATCATTACCTGCATGTATCATCAAGATTGGGTGAAAAAATGTTTGCTGAGATTTCAGGAAACTCGTACTTTTTGGAAGCTTGGCAACCCTTTTCAATGAAAGTGATTCTCGTCAGTATCTGCTTGGGCCTACTTCAATATGACACAAACCGTAGCGATAGAACTTGGAACTACATTATTGCGCACAGTTTCAAAGAGCTAGCATGAACCGTGTTTGCTTTAGAGTTCCAACTACATGTATCCATATAGGAAAAAACAGAGTGAAACCTAAACCTGAAAAGGGTTACTGCAAAGGAACGGTTTAAGCTCGAAGAACGAAATTTGGTGAGCCAAGTGGGATTGGTGTACTGATCTTTTCCTGCCATTATCATCAAGATTGGGTGAAAAAATGTTTGCTGAGATTTCAAGAAATTCTTAGTTTTTTGGAAGCTTGGTAACCCCTTTCAATGAAAGTGATTCTCGTCAGTCTCTGCTTGGGGCTACTTCAATAGGACACAAACCATAGCGATAGAACTTGGAACTACATTATTGTGCCATGTTTCAAAGAGCTAGCACAAACCATGTTTGATTTAGAGTTCCAAATACATGTATCCATATAGGAGAAAACAGAGTGAAACCTAAATATGAAAACGGTTACTGCAAAGGAACAGTTTAACCTAGAAGATCGAAATTTGGTGAGCCAAGTGGGATTGGTGTACTGATCATTACCTGCCAGTATCATCAAGATTGGGTGAAAAAATGTTTGCTGAGATTTCAGGAAACTCGTAGATTTTTGAGAGCTTGGAAACCCCTTTCAATGAAAGTGATTCTCGTCAGTCTCTACTTGTGGCTACTTCAATAGGACATAAACCATAGCGAAAGAACTTGGAACTACATTATTTTGCCAAGTTTCAAAGAGGTAGCACAAACCATGTTTGATTTAGAGTTGAAACTACATGTATCCATATAGGAGAAAAGAGAGTGAAACCTAAACATGAAAACGGTGATTGCAAAGAGTGGTTTAACCTAGAAGAACGAAATTCGGTGAGCCAAGTGGGATTGGTGTACTGATCATTACCTGCAAGTATCATCAAGATTGGGTGAAAAAATGTTTGCTGAGATTTCAGGAAACTCGTAGTTTTTTGGAAGCTTGGCAACCCCTTTCAATGAAAGTGATTCTCGTCAGTCTCTGCTTGGGGCTACTTCAATAGGACACAAACCTTAGCGATAGAACTTGGAACTACATTATTGTGCCAAGATTCAAAGAGCTAGCACGAACCGTGTTTGATTTAGAGTTCCAACAACATGTATCCATATAGGAGAAAACAGAGTGAAACCTAAACATGAAAACGGTTACTGCAAAGGAACGGTTTAAGCTAGATGAACGAAATTTGGTGAGCCAAGTGGGATTGGTGTACTGATCATTACCTGCCAGTATCATCAAGATTGGGTGAAAAAATGTTTGCTGAGATTTCAGGAAACTCGTAGTTTTTTGGAAGCTTGGCAACCCCTTTCAATGAAAGTGATTCTCGTCAGTCTCTGCTTGGGGCTACTTCAATAGGACACAAACCATAGCGATAGAACTTGGAACTACATTATTGTGCCAAATTTCAAAGAGCTAGCACAAACCATGTTTGATTTAGTGTTCCAAATACATGTATCCATATAGGAAAAAACAGAGTGAAACCTAAACCTGAAAGAGTTACTGCAAAGGAACTGTTTAAGCTAAAAGAACGAAATTTGGAGAGCCAAGTGGGATTGGTGTACTGATCATTACCTGCCAGTATCATCAAGATTGGGTGACAAAATGTTTGCTGAGATTTCAGGAAACTCGTAGTTTTTTGGAAGCTTGGCAACCCTTTTCAATGAAAGTGATTCTCGTCAGTCTCTGCTTGGGGCTACTTCAATAGGACACAAACCATAGCGATAGAACTTGGAACTACATTATTGTGCCAGGATTCAAAGAGCTAGCACAAACCGTGTTTGATTTAGAGTTCCAAATACATGTATCCATATAGGAGAAAACAGAGTGAAACCTAAACCTGAAAAGGGTTACTGCAAAGGAACGGTTTAACCTAGAAGAACGAAATTTGGTGAGCCAAGTGGGATTGGTGTACTGATCTTTTCCTGCCATTATCATCAAGATTGGGTGAAAAAATGTTTGCTGAGATTTCAAGAAATTCTTAGTTTTTTGGAAGCTTGGTAACCCCTTTCAATGAAAGTGATTCTCGTCAGTCTCTGCTTGGGGCTACTTCAATAGGACACAAACCATAGCGATAGAACTTGGAATTACATTATTGTGCCAAGTTTCAAAGAGCTAGCACAAACCATGTTTGATTTAGAGTTCCAAATACATGTATCCATATAGGAGAAAACAGAGTGAAACCTAAATATGAAAACGGTTACTGCAAAGGAACAGTTTAACCTAGAAGAACGAAATTTGGTGAGCCAAGTGGGATTGGTGTACTGATCATTACCTGCCAGTATCATCAAGATTGGGTGAAAAAATGTTTGCTGAGATTTCAGGAAACTCGTAGATTTTTGAGAGCTTGGAAACCCCTTTCAATGAAAGTGATTCTCGTCAGTCTCTGCTTGGGGCTACTTCAATAGGACATAAACCATAGCGAAAGAACTTGGAACTACATTATTTTGCCAAGTTTCAAAGAGGTAGCACAAACCATGTTTGATTTAGAGTTGAAACTACATGTATCCATATAGGAGAAAAGAGAGTGAAACCTAAACATGAAAACGGTGATTGCAAAGAGTGGTTTAACCTAGAAGAACGAAATTCGGTGAGCCAAGTGGGATTGGTGTACTGATCATTACCTGCAAGTATCATCAAGATTGGGTGAAAAAATGTTTGCTGAGATTTCAGGAAACTCGTAGTTTTTTGGAAGCTTGGCAACCCCTTTCAATGAAAGTGATTCTCGTCAGTCTCTGCTTGGGGCTACTTCAATAGGACACAAACCTTAGCGATAGAACTTGGAACTACATTATTGTGCCAAGTTTCAAAGAGCTAGCACGAACCGTGTTTGATTTAGAGTTCCAACAACATGTATCCATATAGGAGAAAACAGAGTGAAACCTAAACATGAAAACGGTTACTGCAAAGGAACGGTTTAAGCTAGATGAACGAAATTTGGTGAGCCAAGTGGGATTGGTGTACTGATCATTACCTGCCAGTATCATCAAGATTGGGTGAAAAAATGTTTGCTGAGATTTCAGGAAACTCGTAGTTTTTTGGAAGCTTGGCAACCCCTTTCAATGAAAGTGATTCTCGTCAGTCTCTGCTTGGGGCTACTTCAATAGGACACAAACCATAGCGATAGAACTTGGAACTACATTATTGTGCCAAATTTCAAAGAGCTAGCACAAACCATGTTTGATTCAGTGTTCCAAATACATGTATCCATATAGGAGAAAACAGAGTGAAACCTAAATATGAAAACGGTTACTGCAAAGGAATTGTTTAAGCTAAAAGAACGAAATTTGGAGGGCCAAGTGGGATTGGTGTACTGATCATTACCTGCCAGTATCATCAAGATTGGGTGAAAAAATGTTTGCTGAGATTTCAGGAAACTCGTAGTTTTTTGGAAGCTTGGCAACCCTTTTCAATGAAAGTGATTCTCGTCAGTCTCTGCTTGGGGCTACTTCAATAGGACACAAACCATAGCGATAGAACTTGGAACTACATTATTGTGCCAGGTTTCAAAGAGCTAGCACAAACCGTGTTTGATTTAGAGTTCCAAATACATGTATCCATATAGGAGAAAACAGAGTGAAACCTAAATATGAAAACGGTTACTGCAAAGGAACGGTTTAACCTAGAAGAACGAAATTTGGTGAGCCAAGTGGGATTGGTGTACTGATCAATACCTGCCAGTATCATCAAGATTGGTTCAAAAATTGTTTGCTGAGATGTCAGGAAACTCGTAGTATTTTGGAAGCTTGGCAACCCCTTTCAATGAAAGTGATTCTCGTCAGTCTCTGCTTGGGGCTACTTCAATAGGACACAAACCATAGCGATAGAACTTGGAACTACAAAATTGTGCCAAGTTTCAAAGAGCTAGCACAAACCGTGTTTGATTTAGAGTTCCAACTACACGTATCCATATAGGAGAAAATAGAGTGAAACCTAAACATGAAAAGGGTTACTGCCAAGGAACGGTTTAAGCTAGAAGAACGAAATTTGGAGAGCCAAGTGGGATTGGTGTACTGATCATTACCTGCAAGTATCATCAAGATTGGGTGAAAAAATGTTTGCTGAGATTTCAGGAAACTCGTAGTTTTTTGGAAGCTTGGCAACCCCTTTCAATGAAAGTGATTCTCGTCAGTCTCTGCTTGTGGCTACTTCAATAGGACACAAACCATAGCGACAGAACTTGGAACTACATTATTGTGCCAAGTTTCAAAGAGCTAGCACAAACCGTGTTTGATTTAGAGTTCCAACAACATGTATCCATATAGGAAAAAACAGAGTGAAACCTAACTTGAAAAGGGTTACTGCAAAGGAACTGTTTAAGCTAGAAGAACGAAATTTGGAGAGCCAAGTGGGATTGGTGTACTGATCATTACCTGCATGTATCATCAAGATTGGGTGAAAAAATATTTGCTGAGATTTCAGGAAACTCGTACTTTTTTGGAAGCTTGGCAACCCTTTTCAATGAAAGTGATTCTCGTCAGTATCTGCTTGGGGCTACTTCAATAGGACACAAACCGTAGCGATAGAACTTGGAACTACATTTTTGCGCATAGTTTCAAAGAGGTAGCATGAACCGTGTTTGCTTTAGAGTTCCAACTACATATATCCATATAGGAGAAAACAGAGTGAAACCTAAACATGAAAAAGGTTACTGCAAAGGAACGGTTTAAGCTAGAAGAACGAAATTTGGTGAGCCAAGTGGGATTGGTGTACTGATCTTTTCCTGCCAGTATCATCAAGATTGGGTGAAAAAATGTTTGCTGAGATTTCAGGAAACTCGTAGTTTTTTGGAAGCTTGGCAACCCCTTTCAATGAAAGTGATTCTCGTCAGTCTCTGCTTGGGGCTACTTCAATAGGACACAAACCATAGCGATAGAACTTGGAACTACATTTTTGTGCCAAGTTTCAAAGAGCTAGCACAAACCGTGTTTGATTTAGTGTTCCAAATACGTGTATCCATATAGGAAAAAACAGAGTGAAACCTAAACCTGAAAAGGGTTACTGCAAAGGAACGGTTTAAGCTAGAAGAACGAAATTAGGTGAGCCAAGTGGGATTGGTGTACTGATCTTTTTCTGCCAGTATCATCAAGATTGGGTGAAAAAATGTTTGCTGAGATTTCAAGAAATTCTTAGTTTTTTGGAAGCTTGGCAACCCCTTTCAATGAAAGTGATTTTCGTCAGTCTCTGCTTGGGGCTACTTCAATAGGACACAAACCATAGCGATAGAACTTGCAACTACCTTATTGTGCCACGTTTCAAAGAGCTAGCACAAACCGTGTTTGATTTAGAGTTCCAACAACATGTATCCATATAGGAAAAAACAGAGTGAAACCTAACTTGAAAAGGGTTACTGCAAAGGAACGGTTTAAGCTAGAAGAACTAAATTTGGAGAGCCAAGTGGGATTGGTGTACTGATCATTACCTGCAAGTATCATCAAGAATTGGTGAAAAAATGTTTGCTGAGATTACCGGAAACTCCTAGTTTTTCGAAAGCTTGGCAACCCCTTTCAATGAAAGTGATTCTCGTCAGTCTCTGCTTGGGGCTACTTCAATAGGACACAAACCATAGCGATAGAACTTGGAACTACATTATTGTGCCAAGTTTCAAAGAGCTAGCACAAACCGTGTTTGATTTAGAGTTCCAAATACATGTATCTATATAGGAGAAAACAGAGTGAAACCTAAATATGAAAACGGTTACTGCAAAGGAACGGTTTAACCTAGAAGAACGAAATTTGGTGAGCCAAGTGGGATTGGTGTACTGATCATTACCTGCATGTATCATCAAGATTGGGTGAAAAAATGTTTGCTGAGATTTCAGGAAACTCGTACTCTTTTGGATGCTTGGCAACCCTTTTCAATGAAAGTGATTCTCGTCAGTATCTGCTTGGGCCTACTTCAATATGACACAAACCGTAGCGATAGAACTTGGAACTACATTATTCCGCATAGTTTCAAAGAGCTAGCATGAACCGTGTTTGCTTTAGAGTTCCAACTACATGTATCCATATAGGAGAAAACAGAGTGAAACCTAAACATGAAAAAGTTTACTGCAAAGGAACGGTTTAAGCTAGAAGAACGAAATTTGGTGAGCCAAGTGGGATTGGTGTACTGATCATTACCTGCCAGTATCATCAAGATTGGGTGAAAAAATGTTTGCTGTGATTTCAGGGAAAACTCGTAGTTTTTGGAAGCTTGGCAACCCCTTTCAATGAAAGTGATTCTCGTCAGTCTCTGCTTGGGGCTACTTCAATAGGACACAAACCATAGCGATAGAACTTGGAACTACATTTTTGTGCCAAGTTTCAAAGAGCTAGCACAAACCGTGTTTGATTTAGTGTTCCAAATACGTGTATCCATATAGGAAAAAACAGAGTGAAACCTAAACCTGAAAAGGGTTCCTGCAAAGGAACGGTTTAAGCTCGAAGAACGAAATTTGGTGAGCCAAGTGGGATTGGTGTACTGATCTTTTCCTTGCCATTATCATCAAGATTGGGTGAAAAAAATGTTTGCTGAGATTTCAAGAAATTCTTAGTTTTTTGGAAGCTTGGTAACCCCTTTCAATGAAAGTGATTCTCGTCAGTCTCTGCTTGGGGCTACTTCAATAGGACACAAACCATAGCGATAGGAACTTGGAACTACATTATTGTGCCAAGTTTCAAAGAGCTAGCACAAACCGTGTTTGATTTAGAGTTCCAAATACATGTATCTATATAGGAGAAAACAGAGTGAAACCTAAATATGAAAACGGTTACTGCAAAGGAACGGTTTAACCTAGAAGAACGAAATTTGGTGAGCCAAGTGGGATTGGTGTACTGATCATTACCTGCATGTATCATCAAGATTGGGTGAAAAAATGTTTGCTGAGATTTCAGGAAACTCGTACTTTTATGGAAGCTTGGCAACCCTTTTCAATGAAAGTGATTCTCGTCAGTATCTGCTTGGGCCTACTTCAATATGACACAAACCGTAGCGATAGAACTTGGAACTACATTATTGTGCATAGTTTCAAAGAGCTAGCATGAACCGTGTTTGCTTTAGAGTTCCAACTACATGTATCCATATAGGAGAAAACAGAGTGAAACCTAAACATGAAAAAGTTTACTGCAAAGGAACGGTTTAAGCTAGAAGAACGAAATTTGGTGAGCCAAGTGGGATTGGTGTACTGATCATTACCTGCCAGTATCATCAAGATTGGGTGAAAAAATGTTTGCTGAGATTTCAGGAAACTCGTAGTTTTTTGGAAGCTTGGCAACCCCTTTCAATGAAAGTGATTCTCGTCAGTCTCTGCTTGGGGCTACTTCAATAGGACACAAACCATAGCGATAGAACTTGGAACTACATTATTGTGCCAAGTTTCAAAGAGCTAGCACAAACCGTGTTTGATTTAGTGTTCCAAATACGTGTATCCATATAGGAAAAAACAGAGTGAAACCTAAACCTGAAAAGGGTTACTGCAAAGGAACGGTTTAAGCTCGAAGAACGAAATTTGGTGAGCCAAGTGGGATTGGTGTACTGATCTTTTCCTGCCATTATCATCAAGATTGGGTGAAAAAATGTTTGCTGAGATTTCAGGAAACTCGTACTTTTTGGAAGCTTGGCAACCCCTTTCAATGAAAGTGATTCTCGTCAGTCTCTGCTTGGGGGCTACTTCAATAGGACACAAACCATAGCGATAGAACTTGGAACTACATTATTGTGCAAGTTTCAAAGAGCTAGCACAAACCGTGTTTGATTTAGAGTTCCAACTACATGTATCCATATAGGAGAAAATAGAGTGAAACCTAAACATGAAAAGGGTTACTGCAAAGGAACGGTTTAAGATAGAAGAACGAAATTTGGTGAGCCCAGTGGTATTGGTGTACTGATCATTACCTGCAAGTATCATCAAGATTGGGTGAAAAAATGTTTGCTGAGATTTCAGGAAACTCGTAGTTTTTTGGAAGCTTGGCAACCCCTTTCAATGAAAGTGATTCTCGTCAGTTTCTGCTTGGGGCTACTTCAATAGGACACAAACCGTAGCGATAGAACTTGGAACTACATTATTGTGCCAAGTTTCATAGAGCTAGCACGAGCCGTGTTTGATTTAGAGTTCCAACAACATGTATCCATATAGGAGAAAACAGAGTGAAACCTAAACATGAAAACGGTTACTGCAAAGGAACGGTTTAAGCTAGATGAACGAAATTTGGTGAGCCAAGTGGGATTGGTGTACTGATCATTACCTGTCAGTATCATCAAGATTGGGTGAAAAATGTTTGCTGAGATATCAGGAAACTCGTAGTTTTTTGGAAGCTTGGCAACCCCTTTCAATGAAAGTGATTCTCGTCAATCTCTGCTTGGGCTAGTTCAATAGGACACAAACCATAGCGATAGAACATGGAACTACATTTTTGTGCAAGTTTCAAAGAGCTAGCACAAACTGTGTTTGATTTAGTGTTCCAAATACATGTATCCATATAGAAAAAAACAGAGTGAAACCAAAACCTGAAAAGGGTTACTGCAAAGGAACGGTTTAAGCTAGAAGAGCGAAATTTGGAGAGCCAGTGGGATTCGTGTACTGATCATTACCTGCAAGGATCATCAAGATTGGGTGAAAAAATGTTTGCTGAGATTTCAGGAAACTCGTAGTTTTTTGGAAGCTTGGCAACGCCTTTCAATGAAAGTGATTCTGGTCAGTCTCTGCTTGGGGCTACTTCAGTAGGACACAAACCATAGCGATAGAACTTGGAACTACATTATTGTGCCAAGTTTCAAAGAGCTAGCACAAACCATGTTTGATTTAGTGTTCCAAATACATGTATCCATATAGGAAAAAAACAGAGTGAAACCTAAACCTGAAAAGGGTTACTGCAAAGGAACTGTTTAAGCTAGAAGAACGAAATTTGGAGAGCCAAGTGGGATTGGTGTACTGATCATTACCTGCCAGTATCATCAAGATTGGGTGAAAAAATGTTTGCTGAGATTTCAGGAAACTCGTAGTTTTTTGGAAGCTTGGCAAACCTTTTCAATGAAAGTGATTCTCGTCAGTCTCTGCTTGTGGCTACTGCAATAGGACACAAACCCTAGCGATAGAACTTGGAACTACATTATTGTGCTAAGTTTCAAAGAGCTAGCACAAACCGTGTTTGATTTAGAGTTCCAAATACATGTATCCATATAGGAGAAAACAGAGTGAAACCTAAATATGAAAACGGTTACTGCAAAGGAACGGTTTAACCTAGAAGAATGAAATTTGGTGAGCCAAGTGGGATTGGTGTACTGATCAATACCTGCCAGTATCATCAAGATTGGTTCAAAAATTGTTTGCTGAGATGTCAGGAAACTCGTACTTTTTGGAAGCTTGGCAACCCCTTTCAATGAAAGTGATTCTCGTCAGTCTCTGCTTGGGGCTACTTCAATAGGACACAAACCATAGCGATAGAACTTGGAACTACATTATTGTGCCAAGTTTCAAAGAGCTAGCACAAACCGTGTTTGATTTAGAGTTCCAACAACATGTATCCATATAGGAAAAACAGAGTGAAACCTAACTTGAAAAGGGTTACTGCAAAGGAACTGTTTAAGCTAGAAGAACGAAATTTGGAGAGCCAAGTGGGATTGGTGTACTGATCATTACCTGCATGTATGATCAAGATTGGGTGAAAAAATGTTTGCTGAGATTTCAGGAAACTCGTACTTTTTTGGAAGCTTGGCAACCCCTTTCAATGAAAGTGATTCTCGTCAGTCTCTGCTTGGGGCTACTTCAATAGGACACAAACCTTAGCGATAGAACTTGGAACTACATTTTTGTTCCAAGTTTCAAAGAGCTAGCACAAACCGTGTTGATTTAGTGTTCCAAATACGTGTATCCATATAGGAAAAAAACAGAGTGATACCTAAACCTGAAAACGGTTACTGCAAAGGAACGGTTTAAGCTAGAAGAACGAAATTTGGTGAGCCAAGTGGGATTGGTGTACTGATCAATACCTGCCAGTATCATCAAGATTGGTTCAAAAATTGTTTGCTGAGATGTCAGGAAACTCGTAGTTTTTTGGAAGCTTGGCAACCCCTTTCAATGAAAGTGATTCTCGTCAGTCTCTGCTTGGGGCTAATTCAATAGGACACAAACCATAGCGATAGAACTTGGAACTACATAATTGTGCCAAGTTTCAAAGAGCTAGCACAAACCGTGTTTGATTTAGAGTTCCAACTACACGTATCCATATAGGAGAAAATAGAGTGAAACCTAAACATGAAAAGGGTTACTGCCAAGGAACGGTTTAAGCTAGATGAACGAAATTTGGAGAGCCAATTGGGATTGGTGTACTGATCATTACCTGCAAGTATCATCAAGATTGGGTGAAAAAATGTTTGCTGAGATTTCAGGAAACTCGTAGTTTTTTGGAAGCTTGGCAACCCCTTTCAATGAAAGTGATTCTCGTCAGTCTCTGCTTGTGGCTACTTCAATAGGACACAAACCATAGCGATAGAACTTGGAAACTACATTATTGTGCCAAGTTTCTAAGAGCTAGCACAAACCGTGTTTGATTTAGAGTTCCAACAACTTGTATCCATATAGGTAAAAACAGAGTGAAAACTACTGAAAAGGGTTACTGCAAAGAAACTGTTTAAGATAGAAGTACGAAATTTGGAGAGCCAAGTGGGATTGGTATACTGATCATTACCTGCATGTATCATCAAGATTGGGTGAAAAAATGTTTGCTGAGATTTCAGGAAACTCGTACTTTTTTGGAAGCTTGGCAACCCTTTTCAAAAAGTGATTCTCGTCAGTATCTGCTTGGGGCTACTTCAATAGGACACAAACCGTAGCGATAGAACTTAGAAATACATTATTGCGCATAGTTTCAAAGAGCTAGCATGAACCGTGTTTGCTTTAGAGTTCCAACTACATGTATCCATATAGGAGAAAACAGAGTGAAACCTAAACATGAAAAAGGTTACTGCAAAGGAACGGTTTAAGCTAGAAGAACGAAATTTGGTGAGCCAAGTGGGATTGGTGTACTGATCATTACCTGCCAGTATCATCAAGATTGGGTGAAAAAATGTTTGCTGAGATTTCAGGAAACTCGTAGTTTTGTGGAAGCTTGGCAACCCCTTTCAATGAAAGTGATTCTCGTCAGTCTGTGCTTGGGGCTACTTCAATAGGTCACAAACCATAGCGATAGAACTTGGAACTACATTATTGTGCCAAGTTTCAAAGAGCAAGCACAAACCATGTTTGATTAGAGTTCCAAATACATGTATCCATATAGGAGAAAAGAGAGTGAAACCTAAACATGAAAACGGTTATTGCAAAGGAATGGTTTAACCTAGAAGAACGAAATTTGGTGAGCCAAGTGGGATTGGTGTACTGATCATTACCTGCCAGTATCATCAATATTGGTTGAAAAAATGTTTGCTGAGATTTCAGGAAACTCATAGTTCTTTGGAAGCATGGCAACCCCTTTCAATGAAAGTGATTCTCGTCAGTCTCTGCTTGGGGCTACTTCAATAGGACACAAAGCATAGCGATAGAACTTGGAACTACATTATTGTGCCAAGTTTCAAAGAGCTAGCACAAACCGTGTTTGATTTAGAGTTCCAAATACATGTATCCATATAGGAGAAAACAGAGTGAAACCTAAATATGAAAACGGTTACTGCAAAGGAACGGTTTAACCTAGAAGAACGAAATTTGGTGAGCCAAGTGGTATTGGTGTACTGATCAATACCTGCCAGTATTATCACGATTGGTTCAAAAATTGTTTGATGAGATTTCAGAAACTCGTAGTTTTTTGGAAGCTTGGGAACCCCTTTCAATGAAAGTGATTCTCATCAGTCTCTTCTTGGGGCTACTTCAATAGGACACAAACCATAGCGATAGAACTTGGAACTACATTATTGTGCCAAGTTTCAAAGAGCTAGCACAAACCGTGTTTGATTTAGAGTTCCAACTACATGTATCCATATAGGAGAAAATAGAGTGAAACCTAAACCTGAAAAGGGTTACTGCAAAGGAACGGTTTAAGATAGAAGAACGAAATTTGGTGAGCCAAGTGGGATTGGTGTACTGATCATTACCTGCAAGTTTCATCAAGATTGGGTGAAAAAATGTTTGCTGAGATTTCAGGAAACTCGTAGTTTTTTGGAAGCTTTGGCAACCCCTTTCAATGAAAGTGATTCTCGTCAGTCTCTGCTTGGGGCTACTTCAATAGGACACAAACCGTAGCGATAGAACTTGGAACTACATTATTGTGCCAAGTTTCAAAGAGCTAGCACAAACCGTGTTGATTTAGAGTTCCAACTACATGTATCCATATAGGAGAAAATAGAGTGAAACCTAAACATGAAAAGGGTTACTGCAAAGGAACGGTTTTAAGATAGAAGAACGAAATTTGGTGAGCCCAGTGGGATTGGTGTACTGATCATTACCTGCAAGTATCATCAAGATTGGGTGAAAAAATGTTTGCTGAGATTTCAGGAAACTGGTAGTTTTTTGGAAGCTTGGCAACCCCTTTCAATGAAAGTGATTCTCGTCAGTTTCTGCTTGGGGCTACTTCAATAGGACAAAAACCGTAGCGATAGAACTTGGAACTACATTATTGTGCCAAGTTTCATAGAGCTAGCACGAGCCGTGTTTGATTTAGAGTTCCAACAACATGCATCCATATAGGAGAAAACAGAGTGAAACCTAAACATGAAAACGGTTACTGCAAAGGAACGGTTTAAGCTAGATGAACGAAATTTGGTGAGCCAAGTGGGATTGGTGTACTGATCATTACCTGTCAGTATCATCAAGATTGGGTGAAAAAATGTTTGCTGAGATATCAGGAAACTCATAGTTTTTTGGAAGCTTGGCAACCCCTTTCAATGAAAGTGATTCTCGTCAATCTCTGCTTGGGGCTAGTTCAATAGGACACAAACCATAGCGATAGAATATGGAACTACATTTTTGTGCCACGTTTCAAGAGCTAGCACAAACTGTGTTTGATTTAGTGTTCCAAATACATGTATCCATATAGGAAAAAACAGAGTGAAACCAAAACCTGAAAAGGGTTACTGCAAAGGAACGGTTTAAGCTAGAAGAACGAAATTTGGAGAGCCAAGTGGGATTCGTGTACTGATCATTACCTGCAAGTATCATCAAGATTGGGTAAAAAAATGTTTGCTGAGATTTCAGGAAACTCGTAGTTTTTTGGAAGCTTGGCAACGCCTTTTCAATGAAAGTGATTCTCGTCAGTCTCTGCTTGGGGCTACTTCAATAGGACACAAACCATAGCGATAGAACTTGGAACTACATTATTGTGCCAAGTTTCAAAGAGCTAGCACAAACCATGTTTGATTTAGTGTTCCAAATACATGTATCCATATAGGAAAAAAACAGAGTGAAACCTAAACTTGAAAAGGGTTACTGCAAAGGAACTGTTTAAGCTAGAAGAACGAAATTTGGAGAGCCAAGTGGGATTGGTGTACTGATCATTACCTGCCAGTATCATCAAGATTGGGTGAAAAAATGTTTGCTGAGATTTCAGGAAACTCGTAGTTTTTTTGGAAGCTTGGCAAACCTTTTCAATGAAAGTGATTCTCGTCAGTCTCTACTTGGGGCTACTGCAATAGGACACAAACCCTAGCGATAGAACTTGGAACTACATTATTGTGCCAAGTTTCAAAGAGCTAGCACAAACCATGTTTGATTTAGAGTTCCAAATACATGTATCCATATAGGAGAAAACAGAGTGAAACCTAAATATGAAAACGGTTACTGCAAAGGAACGTTTAACCTAGAAGAACGAAATTTGGTGAGCCAATTGGGATTGGTGTACTGATCAATACCTGCCAGTATCATCAAGATTGGTTCAAAAATTGTTTGCTGAGATGTCAGGAAACTCGTACTTTTTGGAAGCTTGGCAACCCCTTTCAATGAAAGTGATTCTCGTCAGTCTCTGCTTGGGGCTACTTCAATAGGACACAAACCATAGCGATAGAACTTGGAACTACATTATTGTGCCAAGTTTCAAAGAGCTAGCACAAACCGTGTTTGATTTAGAGTTCCAACAACATGTATCCATATAGGAAAAAACAGAGTGAAACCTAACTTGAAAAGGGTTACTGCAAAGGAACTGTTTAAGCTAGAAGAACGAAATTTGGAGAGCCAAGTGGGATTGGTGTACTGATCATTACCTGCATGTATGATCAAGATTGGGTGAAAAAATGTTTGCTGAGATTTCAGGAAACTCGTACTTTTTTGGAAGCTTGGCAACCCCTTTCAATGAAAGTGATTCTCGTCAGTCTCTGCTTGGGGCTACTTCAATAGGACACAAACCGTAGCGGTAGAACTTGGAACTACATTATTGTGCCAAGTTTCAAAGAGCTAGCACAAACCGTGTTTGATTTAGAGTTCCAACTACATGTATCCATATAGGAGAAAATAGAGTGAAACCTAAACATGAAAAGGGTTACTGCAAAGGAACGGTTTAAGATAGAAGAACGAAATTTGGTGAGCCCAGTGGGATTGGTGTACTGATCATTACCTGCAAGTATCATCAAGATTGGGTGAAAAAATGTTTGCTGAGATTTCAGGAAACTAGTAGGTTTTTGGAAGCTTGGCAACCCCTTTCAATGAAAGTGATTCTCGTCAGTTTCTGCTTGGGGCTACTTCAATAGGACACAAACCGTAGCGATAGAACTTGGAACTACATTATTGTGCCAAGTTTCATAGAGCTAGCACGAGCCGTGTTTGATTTAGAGTTCCAACAACATGTATCCATATAGGAGAAAACAGAGTGAAACCTAAACATGAAAACGGTTACTGCAAAGGAACGGTTTAAGCTAGATGAACGAAATTTGGTGAGCCAAGTGGGATTGGTGTACTGATCATTACCTGTCAGTATCATCAAGATTGGGTGAAAAAATGTTTGCTGAGATATCAGGAAACTCGTAGTTTTTTGGAAGCTTGGCAACCCCTTTCAATGAAAGTGATTCTCGTCAATCTCTGCTTGGGGCTAGTTTCAATAGGACACAAACCATAGCGATAGAACATGAAACTACATTTTTGTGCCAAGTTTCAAAGAGCTAGCACAAACTGTGTTTGATTTAGTGTTCCAAAAACATGTATCCATATAGGAAAAAACAGAGTGAAACCAAAACCTGAAAAGGGTTACTGCAAAGGAACGGTTTAAGCTAGAAGAACGAAATTTGGAGAGCCAAGTGGGATTCGTGTACTGATCATTACCTGCAAGTATCATCAAGATTGGGTGAAAAAATGTTTGCTGAGATTTCAGGAAACTCGTAGTTTTTTGGAAGCTTGGCAACCCCTTTCAATGAAAGTGATTCTCGTCAGTTTCTGCTTGGGGCTACTTCAATAGGACACAAACCGTAGCGATAGAACTTGGAACTACATTATTGTGCCAAGTTTCATAGAGCTAGCACGAGCCGTGTTTGATTTAGTGTTCCAACAACATGTATCCATATAGGAGAAAACAGAGTGAAACCTAAACATAAAAACGGTTACTGCAAAGAACGGTTTAAGCTAGATGAACGAAAATTTGGTGAGCCAAGTGGGATTGGTGTACTGATCATTACCTGTCAGTATCATCAAGATTGGGTGAAAAAAATGTTTGCTGAGATATCAGGAAACTCGTAATTTTTTGGAAGCTTGGCAACCCCTTTCAATGAAAGTGATTCTCGTCAATCTCTGCTTGGGGCTAGTTCAATAGGACACAAACCATAGCGATAGAACATGGAACTACATTTTTGTGCCAAGTTTCAAAGAGCTAGCACAAACTGTGTTTGATTTAGTGTTCCAAATACATGTATCCATATAGGAAAAAACAGAGTGAAACCAAAACCTGAAAAGGGTTACTGCAAAGGAACGGTTTAAGCTAGAAGAACGAAATTTGGAGAGCCAAGTGGGATTCGTGTACTGATCATTACCTGCAAGTATCATCAAGATTGGGTAAAAAAATGTTTGCTGAGATTTCAGGAAACTCGTAGTTTTTGGAAGCTTGGCAACGCCTTTCAATGAAAGTGATTCTCGTCAGTCTCTGCTTGGGGCTACTTCAATAGGACACAAAGCATAGCGATAGAACTTGGAACTACATTTTTGTGCCAAGTTTCAAAGAGCTAGCACAAACCTTGTTTGATTTAGTGTTCCAAATACGTGTATCCATATAGGAAAACACAGAGTGAAACCTAAACCTGAAATGGGTTACTGCAAAGGAACGGTTTAAGCTAGAAGAACGAAATTTGGTGAGCCAAGTGGGATTGGTGTACTGATCATTTCCTGCCAGTATCATCAAGATTGGGTGAAAAAATGTTTGCTGAGATTTCAGGAAACTCGTAGTATTTTGGAAGCTTGGCAACCCCTTTCAATGAAAGTGATTCTCGTCAGTCTCTGCTTGGGGCTACTTCAATAGGACACAAACCATAGCGACAGAACTTGGAACAACATTATTGTGCCAAGTTTCAAAGAGCTAGCACAAACCGTGTTTGATTTAGTGTTCCAAATACGTGTATCCATATAGGAAAAAAACAGAGTGAAACCTAAACCTGAAAAGGGTTACTGCAAAGGAACGGTTTAAGCTAGAAGAACGAAATTTGGTGAGCCAAGTGGGATTGGTGTACTGATCTTTTCCTGCCAGTATCATCAAGATTGGGCGAAAAAATATTTGCTGAGATTTCAGGAAACTCGTACTTTTTTGGAAGCTTGGCAACCCCTTTCAATGAAAGTGATTCTCGTCAGTCTCTGCTTGGGGCTACTTCAATAGGACACATAACCGTAGCGAAAAAACGTGGAACTACATTATTTTGCCAAGTTTCAAAGAGCTAGCACAAACCATGTTTGATTTAGTGTTCCAACTACATGTATCCATATAGGAGAAAAGAGAGTGAAACCTAAACATGAAAACGGTGATTGCAAAGAATGGTTTAACCTAGAAGAACGAAATTTGGTGAGCCAAGTGGGATTGGTGTACTGATCAATACCTGCCAGTATCATCAAGATTGTTTGAAAAAATGTTTGCTGAGATTTCAGGAAACTCATAGTTCTTTGGAAGCTTGGCAACCCCTTTCAATTAAAGTGATTCTCGTCAGTCTCTGCTTGGGGCTACTTCAATAGGACACAAACCACAGCGATAGAACTTGGAACTACATTATTGTGCCAAGTTTCAAAGAGCTAGCACAAACCATGTTTGATTTAGAGTTCCAAATACATGTATCCATATAGGAGAAAACAGAGTGAAACCTAAATATGAAAACGGTTACTGCAAAGGAACAGTTTAACCTAGAAGAACGAAATTTGGTGAACCAAGTGGGATTGCTGTACTGATCATTACCGGCAAGTATCATCAAGATTGGGTGAAAAAATATGTGCTGAGATTCCAGAAAACTTGTAGTTTTTTGGAAGTTTGGCAACCCCTTTCAATGAAAGTGATTTTCGTCAGTCTCTGCTTGGGGCTACTTCAATAGGACACAAACCAAGCGATAGAACTTGGAACAACATTATTGTGCCAAGTTTCAAAGAGCTAGCACAAACCGTGTTTGATTTAGAGTTCCAACTACATGTATCCATATAGGAGAAAACAGAGTGAAACCTAAACATGAAAACGGTTACTGCAAAGAACGTTTTACCTAGAAGAACGAAATTTGGTGAGCCAAGTGGGATTGGTGTACTGATCAATACCTGCCAGTATCATCAAGATGGGTTCAAAAATTGTTTGCTGAGATTTCAGGAAACTCGTAGTTTTTTGGAAGCTTGGCAACCCCTTTCAATGAAAGTGATTCTCGTCAGTCACTGCTTGGGGCTACTTCAATAGGACATAAACCGTAGCGATAGAACTTGGAACTACATTATTGTGCCAAGTTTCAAAGAGCAAGCACAAACCATGTTTGATTAGAGTTCCAAATACATGTATCCCTATAGGAGAAAAGAGAGTGAAACCTAAACATGAAAACGGTTATTGCAAAGGAATGGTTTAACCTAGAAGAACGAAATTTGGTGAGCCAAGTGGGATTGGTGTACTGATCATTACCTGCCAGTATCATCAATATTGGTTGAAAAAATGTTTGCTGAGATTTCAGGAAACTCATAGTTCTTTGGAAGCTTGGCAACCCCTTTCAATGAAAGTGATTCTCGTCAGTCTCTGCTTGGGGCTACTTCAATAGACACAAAGCATAGCGATAGAACTTGGAACTACATTATTGTGCCAAGTTTCAAAGAGCTAGCACAAACCGTGTTTGATTTAGAGTTCCAAATACATGTATCCATATAGGAGAAAACAGAGTGAAACCTAAATATGAAAACGGTTACTGCAAAGGAACGGTTTAACCTAGAAGAACGAAATTTGGTGAGCCAAGTGGGATTGGTGTACTGATCAATACCTGCCAGTATTATCAAGATTGGTTCAAAAATTGTTTGATGAGATTTCAGGAAACTCGTAGTTTTTTGGAAGCTTGGAAACCCCTTTCAATGAAAGTGATTCTCATCAGTCTCTGCTTGGGGCTACTTCAATAGGACACAAACCATAGCGATAGAACTTGGAACTACATTATTGTGCCAAGGTTCAAAGAGCTAGCACGAGCCGTGTTTGATTTAGAGTTCCAACAACATGTATCCATATCGGAGAAAACAGAGTGAAACCTAAACATGAAAACGGTTACTGCAAAGGAACGGTTTAAGCTAGATGAACGAAATTTGGTGAGCCAAGTGGATTGGTGTACTGATCATTACCTGTCAGTATCATCAAGATTGGGTTGAAAAAATGTTTGCTGAGATATCAGGAAACTCGTAGTTTTTTGGAAGCTTGGCAACCCCCTTTCAATGAAAGTGATTCTCTTCAATCTCTGCTTGGGGCTAGTTCAATAGGACACAAACCATAGCGATAGAACATGGAACTACATTTTTGTGCCAAGTTTCAAAGAGCTAGCACAAACTGTGTTTGATTTAGTGTTCCAAATACATGTATCCATATAGGAAAAAACAGAGTGAAACCAAAACTGAAAAGGGTTACTGCAAAGGAACGGTTTAAGCTAGAAGAACGAAATTTGGAGAGCCAAGTGGGATTCGTGTACTGATCATTACCTGCAATTATCATCAAGATTGGGTGAAAAAATGTTTGCTGAGATTTCAGGAAACTCGTAGTTTTTTGGAAGCTTGGCAACCCCTTTCAATGAAAGTGATTCTCGTCAGTCTCTGCTTGGGGCTACTTCAATAGGACACAAACCATAGCGATAGAACTTGGAACTACATTATTGTGCCAAGTTTCAAAGAGCTAGCACAAACCATGTTTGATTTAGTGTTCCAAATACATGTATCCATATAGGAAAAAAACAGAGTGAAACCTAAACCTGAAAAGGGTTACTGCAAAGGAACTGTTTAAGCTAGAAGAACGAAATTTGGAGAGCCAAGTGGGACTGGTGTACTGATCATTACCTGCCAGTATCATCAAGATTGGGTGAAAAAATGTTTGCTGAGATTTCAGGAAACTCGTAGTTTTTTGGAAGCTTGGCAAACCTTTTCAATGAAAGTGATTCTCGTCAGTCTCTGCTTGGGGCTACTGCAATAGGACACAAACCCTAGTGATAGAACTTGGAACTACATTATTGTGCCAAGTTTCAAAGAGCTAGCACAAACCGTGTTTGATTTAGAGTTCCAAATACATGTATCCATATAGGAGAAAACAGAGTGAAACCTAAATATGAAAACGGTTACTGCAAAGGAACGGTTTAACCTAGAAGAACGAAATTTGGTGAGCCAAGTGGGATTGGTGTACTGATCAATACCTGCCAGTATCATCAAGATTGGTTCAAAAATTGTTTGCTGAGATGTCAGGAAACTCGTACTTTTTGGAAGCTTGGCAACCCTTTCAATGAAAGTGATTCTCGTCAGTCTCTGCTTGGGGCTACTTCAATAGGACACAAACCATAGCGATAGAACTTGGAACTACATTATTTGTGCCTAGTTTCAAAGAGCTAGCACAAACCGTGTTTGATTTAGAGTTCCAACAACATGTATCCATATAGGAAAAAACAGAGTGAAACCTAACTTGAAAAGGGTTACTGCAAAGGAACTGTTTAAGCTAGAAGAACGAAATTTGGAGAGCCAAGTGGGATTGGTGTACTGATCATTACCTGCATGTATGATCAAGATTGGGTGAAAAAATGTTTGCTGAGATTTCAGGAAACTGGTAGTTTTTTGGAAGCTTGGCAACCCCTTTCAATGAAAGTGATTCTCGTCAGTTTCTGCTTGGGGCTACTTCAATAGGACACAAACCGTAGCGATAGAACTTGGAACTACATTATTGTGCCAAGTTCATAGAGCTAGCACGAGCCGTGTTTGATTTAGAGTTCCAACAACATGTATCCATATAGGAGAAAACAGAGTGAAACCTAAACATGAAAACGGTTACTGCAAAGGAACGGTTTAAGCTAGATGAACGAAATTTGGTGAGCCAAGTGGGATTGGTGTACTGATCATTACCTGTCAGTATCATCAAGATTGGGTGAAAAATGTTTGCTGAGATATCAGGAAACTCGTAGTTTTTTGGAAGCTTGGCAACCCCTTTCAATGAAAGTGATTCTCGTCAATCTCTGCTTGGGGCTAGTTCAATAGGACACAAACCATAGCGATAGAACATGGAACTACATTTTTGTGCCAAGTTTCAAAGAGCTAGCACAAACTGTGTTTGATTTAGTGTTCCAAATACATGTATCCATATAGGAAAAAACAGAGTGAAACCAAAACCTGAAAGGGTTACTGCAAAGGAACGGTTTAAGCTAGAAGAACGAAATTTGGAGAGCCAAGTGGGATTCGTGTACTGATCATTACCTGCAAGTATCATCAAGATTGGGTGAAAAAATGTTTGCTGAGATTTCAGGAAACTCGTGGTTTTTTGGAAGCTTGGCAACGCCTTTCAATGAAAGTGATTCTCGTCAGTCTCTGCTTGGGGCTACTTCAATAGGACACAAACCATAGCGATAGAACTTGGAACTACATTATTGTGCCAAGTTTCAAAGAGCTAGCACAAACCATGTTTGATTTAGTGTTCCAAATACATGTATCCATATAGGAAAAAAACAGAGTGAAACCTAAACCTGAAAAGGTTACTGCAAAGGAACTGTTTAAGCTAGAAGAACGAAATTTGGAGAGCCAAGTGGGATTGGTGTACTGATCATTACCTGCCAGTATCATCAAGATTGGGTGAAAAAATGTTTGCTGAGATTTCAGGAAACTCGTAGTTTTTTGGAAGCTTGGCAAACCTTTTCAATGAAAGTGATTCTCGTCAGTCTCTGCTTGGGGCTACTGCAATAGGACACAAACCCTAGCGATAGAACTTCGAACTACATTATTGTGCCAAGTTTCAAAGAGCTAGCACAAACCGTGTTTGATTTAGAGTTCCAAATACATGTATCCATATAGGAGAAAACAGAGTGAAACCTAAATATGAAAACGGTTACTGCAAAGGAACGGTTTAACCTAGAAGAACGAAATTTGGTGAGCCAAGTGGGATTGGTGTACTGATCAATACCTGCCAGTATCATCAAGATTGGTTCAAAAATTGTTTGCTGAGATGTCAGGAAACTCGTACTTTTTGGAAGCTTGGCAACCCCTTTCAATGAAAGTGATTCTCGTCAGTCTCGGCTTGGGGCTACTTCAATAGGACACAAACCATAGCGATAGAACTTGGAACTACATTATTGTGCCAAGTTTCAAAGAGCTAGCACAAACCGTGTTTGATTTAGAGTTCCAACTACATGTATCCATATAGGAGAAAATAGAGTGAAACCTAAACATGAAAAGGGTTACTGCAAAGGAACGGTTTAAGATAGAAGAACGAAATTGGTGAGCCCAGTGGGATTGGTGTACTGATCATTACCTGCAAGTATCATCAAGATTGGGTGAAAAAATGTTTGCTGAGATTTCAGGAAACTGGTAGTTTTTTGGAAGCTTGGCAACCCCTTTCAATGAAAGTGATTCTCGTCAGTTTCTGCTTGGGGCTACTTCAATAGGACACAAACCGTAGCGATAGAACTTGGAACTACATTATTGTGCCAAGTTTCATAGAGCTAGCACGAGCCGTGTTTGATTTAGAGTTCCAACAACATGCATCCATATAGGAGAAAACAGAGTGAAACCTAAACATGAAAACGGTTACTGCAAAGGAACGGTTTAAGCTAGATGAACGAAATTTGGTGAGCCAAGTGGGATTGGTGTACTGATCATTACCTGTCAGTATCATCAAGATTGGGTGAAAAAATGTTTGCTGAGATATCAGGAAACTCATAGTTTTTTGGAAGCTTGGCAACCCCTTTCAATGAAAGTGATTCTCGTCAATCTCTGCTTGGGGCTAGTTCAATAGGACACAAACCATAGCGATAGAACATGGAACTACATTTTTGTGCCAAGTTTCAAAGAGCTAGCACAAACTGTGTTTGATTTAGTGTTCCAAATACATGTATCCATATAGGAAAAAACAGAGTGAAACCAAAACCTGAAAAGGGTTACTGCAAAGGAACGGTTTAAGCTAGAAGAACGAAATTTGGAGAGCCAAGTGGGATTCGTGTACTGATCATTACCTGCAAGTATCATCAAGATTGGGTAAAAAAATGTTTGCTGAGATTTCAGGAAACTCGTAGTTTTTTGGAAGCTTGGCAACGCCTTTCAATGAAAGTGATTCTCGTCAGTCTCTGCTTGGGGCTACTTCAATAGGACACAAACCATAGCGATAGAACTTGGAACTACATTATTGTGCCAAGTTTCAAAGAGCTAGCACAAACCATGTTTGATTTAGTGTTCCAAATACATGTATCCATATAGGAAAAAAACAGAGTGAAACCTAAACTTGAAAAGGGTTACTGCAAAGGAACTGTTTAAGCTAGAAGAACGAAATTTGGAGAGCCAAGTGGGATTGGTGTACTGATCATTACCTGCCAGTATCATCAAGATTGGGTAAAAAAATGTTTGCTGAGATTTCAGGAAACTCGTAGTTTTTTGGAAGATTGGCAAACCTTTTCAATGAAAGTGATTCTCGTCAGTCTCTACTTGGGGCTACTGCAATAGGACACAAACCCTAGCGATAGAACTTGGAACTACATTATTGTGCCAAGTTTCAAAGAGCTAGCACAAACCATGTTTGATTTAGAGTTCCAAATACATGTATCCATATAGGAGAAAACAGAGTGAAACCTAAATATGAAAACGGTTACTGCAAAGGAACGGTTTAACCTAGAAGAACGAAATTTGGTGAGCCAATTGGGATTGGTGTACTGATCAATACCTGCCAGTATCATCAAGATTGGTTCAAAAATTGTTTGCTGAGATGTCAGGAAACTCGTACTTTTTGGAAGCTTGGCAACCCCTTTCAATGAAAGTGATTCTCGTCAGTCTCTGCTTGGGGCTACTTCAATAGGACACAAACCATAGCGATAGAACTTGGAACTACATTATTGTGCTAAGTTTCAAAGAGCTAGCACAAACCGTGTTTGATTTAGAGTTCCAACAACATGTATCCATATAGGAAAAAACAGAGTGAAACCTAACTTGAAAAGGGTTACTGCAAAGGAACTGTTTCAGCTAGAAGAACGAAATTTGGAGATCCAAGTGGGATTGGTGTACTGATCATTACCTGCATGTATGATCAAGATTGGGTGAAAAAAATGTTTGCTGAGATTTCAGGAAACTCGTACTTTTTTGGAAGCTTGGCAACCCCTTTCAATGAAAGTGATTCTCGTCAGTCTCTGCTTGGGGCTACTTCAATAGGACACAAACCGTAGCGATAGAACTTGGAACTACATTATTGTGCCAAGTTTCAAAGAGCTAGCACAAACCGTGTTTGATTTAGAGTTCCAACTACATGTATCCATATAGGAGAAAATAGAGTGAAACCTAAACATGAAAAGGGTTACTGCAAAGGAACGGTTTAAGATAGAAGAACGAAATTTGGTGAGCCCAGTGGGATTGGTGTACTGATCATTACCTGCAAGTATCATCAAGATTGGGTGAAAAAATGTTTGCTGAGATTTCAGGAAACTAGTAGGTTTTTGGAAGCTTGGCAACCCCTTTCAATGAAAGTGATTCTCGTCAGTTTCTGCTTGGGGCTACTTCAATAGGACACAAACCGTAGCGATAGAACTTGGAACTACATTATTGTGCGAAGTTTCATAGAGCTAGCACGAGCCGTGTTTGATTTAGAGTTCCAACAACATGTATCCATATAGGAGAAAACAGAGTGAAACCTAAACATGAAAACGGTTACTGCAAAGGAACGGTTTAAGCTAGATGAACGAAATTTGGTGAGCCAAGTGGGATTGGTGTACTGATCATTACCTGTCAGTATCATCAAGATTGGGTGAAAAAATGTTTGCTGAGATATCAGGAAACTCGTAGTTTTTGGAAGCTTGGCAACCCCTTTCAATGAAAGTGATTCTCGTCAATCTCTGCTTGGGGCTAGTTCAATAGGACACAAACCATAGCGATAGAACATGAAACTACATTTTGTGCCAAGTTTCAAAGAGCTAGCACAAACTGTGTTTGATTTAGTGTTCCAAAAACATGTATCCATATAGGAAAAAACAGAGTGAAACCAAATCCTGAAAAGGGTTACTGCAAAGGAACGGTTTAAGCTAGAAGAACGAAATTTGGAGAGCCAAGTGGGATTCGTGTACTGATCATTACCTGCAAGTATCATCAAGATTGGGTGAAAAAATGTTTGCTGAGATTTCAGGAAACTCGTAGTTTTTTGGAAGCTTGGCAACCCCTTTCAATGAAAGTGATTCTCGTCAGTTTCTGCTTGGGGCTACTTCAATAGGACACAAACCGTAGCGATAGAACTTGGAACTACATTATTGTGCCAAGTTTCATAGAGCTAGCACGAGCCGTGTTTGATTTTAGAGTTCCAACAACATGTATCCATATAGGAGAAAACAGAGTGAAACCTAAACATAAAAATGGTTACTGCAAAGAACGGTTTAAGCTAGATGAACGAAATTTGGTGAGCCAAGTGGGATTGGTGTACTGATCATTACCTGCCAGTATCATCCAAGATTGGGTGAAAAAATGTTTGCTGAGATTTCAGGAAACTCGTAGTTTTTTGGAAGCTTGGCAAACCTTTTCAATGAAAGTGATTCTCGTCAGTCTCTGCTTGGGGCTACTGCAATAGGACACAAACCCTAGCGATAGAACTTCGAACTACATTATTGTGCCAAGTTTCAAAGAGCTAGCACAAAACCGTGTTTGATTTAGAGTTCCAAATACATGTATCCATATAGGAGAAAACAGAGTGAAACCTAAATATGAAAACGGTTACTGCAAAGGAACGGTTTAACCTAGAAGAACGAAATTTGGTGAGCCAAGTGGGATTGGTGTACTGATCAATACCTGCCAGTATCATCAAGATTGGTTCAAAAATTGTTTGCTGAGATGTCAGGAAACTCGTACTTTTTGGAAGCTTGGCAACCCCTTTCAATGAAAGTGATTCTCGTCAGTCTCGGCTTGGGGCTACTTCAATAGGACACAAACCATAGCGATAGAACTTGGAACTACATTATTGTGCCAAGTTTCAAAGAGCTAGCACAAACCGTGTTTGATTTAGAGTTCCAACAACATGTATCCATATAGGAAAAAACAGAGTGAAACCTAACTTGAAAAGGGTTACTGCAAAGGAACTGTTTAAGCTAGAAGAACGAAATTTGGAGAGCCAAGTGGGATTGGTGTACTGATCATTACCTGCATGTATGATCAAGATTGGGTGAAAAAATGTTTGCTGAGATTTCAGGAAACTCGTAATTTTTTGGAAGCTTGGCAACCCTTTCAATGAAAGTGATTCTCGTCAGTCTCTGCTTGGGGCTACTTCAATAGGACAGAAACCGTAGCGATAGAACTTGGAACTACATTTTTGTGCCAAGTTTCAAAGAGCTAGCACAAACCGTGTTTGATTTAGTGTTCCAAATACGTGTATCCATATAGGAAAAAAACAGAGTGAAACCTAAACCTGAAACGGTTACTGCAAAGGAACGGTTTAAGCTAGAAGAACGAAATTGGGTGAGCCAAGTGGGATTGGTGTACTGATCTTTTCCTGCCAGTATCATCAAGATTGGGTGAAAAAATGTTTGCTGAGATTTCAAGAAATTCTTAGTTTTTTGGAAGCTTGGCAACCCCTTTCAATGAAAGTGATTCTCGTCAGTCTCTGCTTGGGGCTACTTCAATAGGACACAAACCATAGCTATAGAACTTGGAACTACATTATTGTGCCAAGTTTCAAAGAGCTAGCACAAACCCTGTTTGATTTAGAGTTCCAAATACATGTATCCATATAGGAGAAAACAGAGTGAAACCTAAATATGAAAACGGTTACTGCAAAGGAACAGTTTAACCTAGAAGAACGAAATTTTGTGAGCCAAGTGGGATTGGTGTACTGATCATTACCTGCCAGTATCATCAAGATTGGGTGAAAAAATGTTTGCTGAGATTGCAGGAAACTCGTAGTTTTGTGGAAGCTTGGCAACCCCTTTCAATGAAAGTGATTCTCGTCAGTCTCTGCTTGGGGCTACTTCAATAGGACACAAACCATAGCGATAGAACTTGGAACTACATTATTGTGCCAAATTTCAAAGAGCTAGCACGAACCGTGTTTGATTTAGAGTTCCAACAACATGTATCCATATAGGAGAAAACAGAGTGAAACCTAAACATGAAAACGGTTACTGCAAAGGAACGGTTTAAGCTAGATGAACGAAATTTGGTGAGCCAAGTGGGATTGGTGTACTGATCATTACCTGCCAGTATCATCAGGATTGGGTGAAAAAATGTTTGCTGAGATTTCAGGAAAACTCGTAGTTTTTTGGAAGCTTGGCAACCCCTTTCAATGACAGTGATTCTCGTCAGTCTCTGCTTGGGGCTACTTCAATAGGACATAAACCATAGCGATAGAACTTGGAACTACATAATTGTGCCAAGTTTCAAAGAGCTAGCACAAACCATGTTTGATTTAGTGTTCCAAATACATGTATCCATATAGGAAAAAACAGAGTGAAACCTAAACATGAAAAGGTTACTGCAAAGGAACTGTTTAAGCTAGAAGAACGAAATTTGGAGAGCCAAGTGGGATTGGTGTACTGATCATTACCTGCCAGTATCATCAAGATTGGGTGAAAAAATGTTTGCTGAGATTTCAGGAAACTCGTAGTTTTTTGGAAGCTTGGCAACCCTTTTCAATGAAAGTGATTCTCGTCAGTCTCTGCTTGGGGCTACTTCAATAGGACACAAACCATAGCAATAGAACTTGGAACTATATTATTGTGCCACGTTTTCAAAGAGCTAGCACAAACCGTGTTTGATTTAGAGTTCCAAATACATGTATCCATATAGGAGAAAACAGAGTGAAACCTAAATATGAAAACGGTTACTGCAATGGAACGGTTTAACCTAGAAGAACGAAATTTGGTGAGCCAAGTGGGATTGGTGTACTGATCAATACCTGCCAGTATCATCAAGATTGGTTCAAAAATTGTTTGCTGAGATGTCAGGAAACTCGTAGTTTTTTGGAAGCTTGGCAACCCCTTTCAATGAAAGTGATTCTCGTCAGTCTCTGCTTGGGGCTACTTCAATAGGACACAAACCATAGCGATAGAACTTGGAACTACATAATTGTGCCAAGTTTCAAAGAGCTAGCACAAACCGTGTTTGATTTAGAGTTCCAACTACACGTATCCATATAGGAGAAATAGAGTGAAACCTAAACATGAAAAGGGTTACTGCCAAGGAACGGTTTAAGCTAGAGAACGAAATTTGGAGAGCCAAGTGGGATTGGTGTACTGATCATTACCTGCAAGTATCATCAAGATTGGGTGAAAAAATGTTTGCTGAGATTTCAGGAAACTCGTAGTTTTTTGGAAGCTTGGCAACCCCTTTCAATGAAAGTGATTCTCTTCAGTCTCTGCTTGTGGCTACTTCAATAGGACACAAACCATAGCGATAGAACTTGGAACTACATTATTGTGCCAAGTTTCAAAGAGCTAGCACAAACCGTGTTTGATTTAGAGTTCCAACAACTTGTATCCATATAGGAAAAAACAGAGTGAAAACTAACTTGAAAAGGGTTACTGCAAAGGAACTGTTTAAGCTAGAAGAACGAAATTTTGGAGAGCCAAGTGGGATTGGTATACTGATCATTACCTGCATGTATCATCAAGATTGGGTGAAAAAATGTTTGCTGAGATTTCAGGAAACTCGTACTTTTTTGGAAGCTTGGCAACCCTTTTCAATGAAAGTGATTCTCGTCAGTATCTGCTTGGGGCTACTTCAATAGGACACAAACCGTAGCGATAGAACTTGGAACTACATTATTGCGCATAATTTCAAAGAGCTAGCATTAACCGTGTTTGCTTTAGAGTTCCAACTACATGTATCCATATAGGAGAAAACAGAGTGAAACCTAAACATGAAAACGGTTACTGCAAAGGAACGGTTTAAGCTAGAAGAACGAAATTTGGTGAGCCATGTGGGATTGGTGTACTGATCATTACCTGCCAGTATCATCAAGATTGGGTGAAAAAATGTTTGCTGAGATTTCAGGAAACTCGTAGTTTTGTGGAAGCTTGGCAACCCCTTTCAATGAAAGTGATTCTCGTCAGTCTGTGCTTGGGGCTACTTCAATAGGTCACAAACCATAGCGATAGAACTTGGAACAACATTATTGTGCCAAGTTTCAAAGAGCTAGCACAAACCGTGTTTGATTTAGAGTTCCAACTACATGTATCCATATAGGAGAAAACAGAGTGAAACCTAAACATGAAACGGTTACTGCAAAGAACGTTTTACCTAGAAGAACGAAATTTTTGAGCCAAGTGGGATTGGTGTACTGATCAATACCTGCCAGTATCATCAAGATGGGTTCAAAAATTGTTTGCTGAGATTTCAGGAAACTCGTAGTTTTTTGGAAGCTTGGCAACCCCTTTCAATGAAAGTGATTCTCGTCAGTCACTGCTTGGGGCTACTTCAATAGGACACAAACCGTAGCGATAGAACTTGGAACTACATTATTGTGCCAAGTTTCAAAGAGCAAGCACAAAACCATGTTTGATTAGAGTTCCAAATACATGTATCCATATAGGAGAAAAGAGAGTGAAACCTAAACATGAAAACGGTTATTGCAAAGGAATGGTATAACCTAGGAAGAACGAAATTTGGTGAGCCAAGTGGGATTGGTGTACTGATCATTACCTGCCAGTATCATCAATATTGGTTGAAAAAATGTTGCTGAGATTTCAGGAAACTCATAGTTTCTTTGGAAGCTTGGCAACCCCTTTCAATGAAAGTGATTCTCGTCAGTCTCTGCTTGGGGCTACTTCAATAGGACACAAAGCATAGCGATAGAAACTTGGAACTACATTATTGTGCCAAGTTTCAAAGAGCTAGCACAAACCGTGTTTGATTTAGAGTTCCATAATACATGTATCCATATAGGAGAAAACAGAGTGAAACCTAAATATGAAAACGGTTACTGCAAAGGAACGGTTTAACCTAGAAGAACGAAATTTGGTGAGCCAAGTGGTATTGGTGTACTGATCAATACCTGCCAGTATTATCAAGATTGGTTCAAAAATTGTTTGATGAGATTTCAGGAAACTCGTAGTTTTTTGGAAGCTTGGGAACCCCTTTCAATGAAAGTGATTCTCATCAGTCTCTGCTTGGGGCTACTTCAATAGGACACAAACCATAGCGATAGAACTTGGAACTACATTATTGTGCCAAGTTTCAAAGAGCTAGCACAAACCGTGTTTGATTTAGACTTCCAACTACATGTATCCATATAGGAGAAAATAGAGTGAAACCTAAACCTGAAAAGGGTTACTGCAAAGGAACGGTTTAAGATAGAAGAACGAAATTTGGTGAGCCAAGTGGGATTGGTGTACTGATCATTACCTGCAAGTATCATCAAGATTGGGTGAAAAAATGTTTGCTGAGATTTCAGGAAACTCGTAGTTTTGGGAAGCTTGGCAACCCCTTTCAATGAAAGTGATTCTCGTCAGTCTCTGCTTGGGGCTACTTCAATAGGACACAAACCGTAGCGATAGAACTTGGAACTACATTACTGTGCCAAGTTTCAAAGAGCTAGCACAAACCGTGTTTGATTTAGAGTTCCAACTACATGTATCCATATAGGAGAAAATAGAGTGAAACCTAAACATGAAAAGGGTTACTGCAAAGGAACGGTTTAAGATAGAAGAACGAAATTTGGTGAGCCCAGTGGGATTGGTGTACTGATCATTACCTGCAAGTATCATCAAGATTGGGTGAAAAAATGTTTGCTGAGATTTCAGGAAACTCGTAGTTTTTTGGAAGCTTGGCAACCCCTTTCAATGAAAGTGATTCTCGTCAGTTTCTGCTTGGGGCTACTCAATAGGACACAAACCGTAGCGATAGAACTTGGAACTACATTATTGTGCCAAGTTTCATAGAGCTAGCACGAGCCGTGTTTGATTTAGAGTTCCAACAACATGTATCCATATAGGAGAAAACAGAGTGAAACCTAAACATGAAAACGGTTACTGCAAAGGAAAAGTTTAAGCTAGATGAACGAAATTTGGTGAGCCAAGTGGGATTGGTGTACTGATCATTACCTGTCAGTATCATCAAGATTGGGTGAAAAAATGTTTGCTGAGATATCAGGAAACTCGTAGTTTTTTGGAAGCTTGGCAAACCCTTTCAATGAAAGTGATTCTCGTCAATCTCTGCTTGGGGCTAGTTCAATAGGACACAAACCATAGCGATAGAACATGGAAATACATTTTTGTGCCAAGTTTCAAAGAGCTAGCACAAACTGTGTTTGATTTAGTGTTCCAAATACATGTATCCATATAGGAAAAAACAGAGTGAAACCAAAACCTGAAAAGGTTTACTGCAAAGGAACGGTTTAAGCTAGAAGAACGAAATTTGGAGAGCCAAGTGGGATTCGTGTACTGATCATTACCTGCAAGTATCATCAAGATTGGGTGAAAAAATGTTTGCTGAGATTTCAGGAAACTCGTAGTTTTTTGGAAGCTTGGCAACGCCTTTCAATGAAAGTGATTCTCGTCAGTCTCTGCTTGGGGCTACTTCAATAGGACACAAACCATAGCGATAGAACTTGGAACTACATTATTGTGCCAAGTTTCAAAGAGCTAGCACAAACCATGTTTGATTTAGTGTTCCAAATACATGTATCCATATAGGAAAAAAACAGAGTGAAACCTAAACCTGAAAAGGGTTACTGCAAAGGAACTGTTTAAGCTAGAAGATCGAAATTTGGAGAGCCAAGTGGGATTGGTGTACTGATCATTACCTGCCAGTATCATCAAGATTGGGTGAAAAATTGTTTGCTGAGATTTCAGGAAACTCGTAGTTTTTTGGAAGCTTGGCAAACCTTTTCAATGAAAGTGATTCTCGTCAGTCTCTGCTTGGGGCTACTGCAATAGGACACAAACCCTAGCGATAGAACTTGGAACTACATTATTGTGCTAAGTTTCAAAGAGCTAGCACGAACCGTGTTTGATTTAGAGCCAAGTGGGATTGGTGTACTGATCAATACCTGCCAGTATCATCAAGATTGTTTGAAAAAATGTTTGCTGAGATTTCAGGAAACTCATAGTTCTTTGGAAGCTTGGCAACCCCTTTCAATGAAAGTGATTTTCGTCAGTCTCTGCTTGGGGCACTTCAATAGGACACAAACCATAGCGATAGAACTTGGAACAACATTATTGTGCCAAGTTTCAAAGAGCTAGCACAAACCGTGTTTGATTTAGAGTTCCAACTACATGTATCCATATAGGAGAAAACAGAGTGAAACCTAAACATGAAAACGGTTACTGCAAAGAACGTTTTACCTAGAAGAACGAAATTTGGTGAGCCAAGTGGGATGGTGTACTGATCAATACCTGCCAGTATCATCAAGATGGGTTCAAAAATTGTTTGCTGAGATTTCAGGAAACTCGTAGTTTTTTGGAAGCTTGGCAACCCCTTTCAATGAAAGTGATTCTCGTCAGTCACTGCTTGGGGCTACTTCAATAGGACACAAACCGTACCGATAGAACTAGGAACTACATTATTGTGCCAAGTTTCAAAGAGCAAGCAAAAACCATGTTTGATTTACAGTTCCAAATACATGTATCCATATAGGAGAAAAGAGAGTGAAACCTAAACATGAAAACGGTTATTGCAAAGGAATGGTTTTAACCTAGAAGAAACGAAATTTGGTGAGCCAAGTGGGATTGGTGTACTGATCATTACCTGCCAGTATCATCAATATTGGTTGAAAAAATGTTTGCTGAGATTTCAGGAAACTCATAGTTCTTTGGAAGCTTGGCAACCCCTTTCAATGAAAGTGATTCTCGTCAGTCTCTGCTTGGGGCTACTTCAATAGGACACAAAGCATAGCGATAGAACTTGGAACTACATTATTGTGCCAAGTTT